>NW_019213543.1:194507-491499 GCF_002532875.2 Varroa jacobsoni | reverse complement strand
ATAATATATACACGTACAGAATCCGGCGGGTTTTGAAATCGAGCAGGGGCATCTGCTGCTATGCGATAGCTGCTGACGATGAATTGGTAAATGCAACTCACTGTCCCACGTTTCCTAAGTGACACTTCTCATGGACCATTGGCACAGTAATCGACATTTGCTTACTTCAGAACAGCGCCGCATATGATCGCCGTATCTCAATCACTCCCTAAATTGGGCAAAGGGAAACACGAATTTGTTTCTAACGCGGCTATTCATTCGATCTAATATCAGGGCAACTGCTGATAGGCAAACCTTACTATCCACATACTTCGGAACTATATATGAAGACGCAAATATGTATACAGCTGCCCAGAAACCAGCATTTAGAAAATAGATAAAACTACCTTTAATAATACAAAAAATGGGTCATTTTCGCCGAACTAGCTAAAAAGTTATTTAGTTTGACATCTGCTTGTAACAGCCTAATATATGCAGATTTCAAATGTACATTGTACTGAACTGTCATTGTGAGTTAAATATCGAGATGAAGCAATAAGGACAAGTTGTTTTTTTATTTAACTTCATTACGTTCACTTTATTTTCTTCTTTGTTTTTTAATTTGTAATTTTAACCCATATTGTTAGTTAATGTATGTAATGTGAGCTGAATGTGTCTATGTTATTTTTTGATATGATTCTTTATTTTATTGTATTTTACTTAACGTAAGTGCCACGATTGGCTAAATTCGGATAATATTATATCAGTCAAATTCTAGAATATTGAATGTGGGTGTTTTTCTTTGAAATTTAAAGAAAATAATAATTTTAGTGCGTTCATAAAGGAAGGTTTGAGACTACTTCTACTAGCGCATGGATTAAGCATGGAGTTCTAGAATTAGTAAACTTTTGATAATGACCCTAAGGCTTTCAACGCTGAAAAGAAAACAAACGTTTCGATCCGACTAGCTATTCTTCAGCCTGCAAGCTCCTGTACCACATACAATTTTAACTAGATGATATCTTTTTACCTAAGATATAAACTATCTGTAAGCAATCGGCGGGGAACGATTCTAGTTTTAGCAATTTTAAAAGCTATTCGTTCCTTGATCAAGGTATACTAGAAGTGACTTCGTATTCTAATCATGCACAGCTGCTAATTTAACGTAATGTCTTTCTGAGATACACGAGATATCCTACAAATTACTCATCCCTCCGCTAGCGTAAAGCTGCTTTCAGGAACTGATCCGACAATGAGTACCGATTTTAGCAACAATCCGATTGTTATCGATTGAGTTATTGCTTATCGATTACCGTGGTAGCAATCAGATCAAATCCAATGATTCGACAACCCCGACGATTACTGTATTGATACGTTTTCACGGAATAAGTAAGCTCGGAGAGTATATCATGATCTACTTAGATGACTGAGCGTATTCGTGGAGTACACACGGCGTACTGCCAATAATCGCCTCGTTCCTCGATCCAGAGGTTCTACTGGGGTT
Source organism: Varroa jacobsoni (assembly GCF_002532875.2). NCBI lineage: Eukaryota > Metazoa > Arthropoda > Arachnida > Mesostigmata > Varroidae > Varroa > Varroa jacobsoni. The sequence continues at coordinate 490,016 of NW_019213543.1, read as the reverse complement.
TTCTGCCAGAGCTCGTCTCGGCCTTGGCTTGGGTAACTGTTAGTGGTCCGAAAGTGTTATTTGCGTACTAGCCTGCCTCACGACTGGCGACGTCAAAGGGCGTGGCACTTAAGACGTTCGAAATTAACAGCGATTTCGGCATGCATATACAGATCGTATCGTAGTATGGGGCTCTATGTCATCGAGGCAAAAACGACATCTACCGATTTTTCTGCCGAATGAATTGAATAGCTCCACTGAAGAGCAGCTTGTGTTTAGATGTGGAAAACGCCATCCGTATTGAAATAGCCAAGAAAAACCCGCACCCCATTGGTGTTTCTGCTGTGACCAACGAAAGTGTATCGAGCCAAAAGCGTTTGTTATTGTTATTGGGAGCTACTGGCGTACTTCACGGAAAGTTCCATAATGTACAAGCCGTTTCAACTCGTAGATTCAATCGATGAAAATATCCCGTTACCGAGCACGCTTTCTCTGCCAAGTTAACACATTCGGATACATAGAAAGTGTTTCGCCCTAAAATAGGTAGCCGAAAAAAAGGTTCTCATATCGTCTCATGGCCTTGTCACAAAAAAAGAACAACATCGTAGATGTTTTGTTTTATTTGTCAGGATCACGCTTTGTGCTCTCAATTTAATGATAAGCGATATACTATTTAGAGATCCGCTGAGCTAACTGACCTAATAAACTCTACACAGTAGTTAACCAGTATCAATTGACAATATTACATCTGTTCTGTAACTAATTCCCGCAAAACGTTCGAGCATAGCATGTACTTTGATAGGTGAATCGACCCAAACGCTATATGGCAAAATATGATCTGTCCTAAATATGCCGAACGCTGCAGACGGAAGTTGCAGTTAATCCTATTTTAGGCCGGGATTCGAAACGAGCTTTGCTGCTAAGTTTCATACAGTTGTTACAAATAAGCAATTTTTACACATGTCCAATAAAAAATTTCCTCACATGTATGCGTCCTAAGTGTTTTACATTTAAATTCGGTTCGAATCTGCCAAAAAGTTCATTGAGCTGCACTCCTGAGAGCATGAAGAGGCACTTCGACCTGCAAAACAAGCAAGGTTCCGCTGGATAGACCCAGCAAACAGTTCTTGTTTCTTTTGGTAAGTACACATTTATGAAAGTAATTCTGTCTATGATCGCATAAACATTCAAAAAAAAAACAGATAAAATGATATGTCTATTCGCATCTAATAAAATAAAAAAAAACACGTGCACCTTATGAAAATTCAAATATCCTCACTTATGGTTATAAACAAAAGAAGGGCAGTAAAATGTTATAACATATATTTTAACCTTCATGTTTAGGATCATTAATAATTACGACAATAGTAAAATTTTATTGCAACACTTTATACCACACAAACAGAAGCGTTCATCGTATTAATGACATACAAATGAAGCCATGCGATATTGTAGCTGATATGGTGTAGTTGATTTCAAGTAGCATTTCAACATGGTTACCGATTCAACTATCGAAGAAGTAGAACTCGTTATTATGGTACTTCTTGCCGTTATCGCTCCGCTCGGTACCGCTAACGCATATAACGCCTCGCCTATAAAAATAGCCGAAACTGAACAACAAGTTCAACATCGGGTATGTAAGTTAGACCTTTGTTTTAGTTAATCCACTTAGAGATGTAGCTGTAGAAATTGGTTCCAAAACGTAAAAGTATCTCCTTATCATGAATTCATCTCGAGATCGAATGTATACAAACCGATATCACCGAACAAAACGGTTACTATTCAACTAATACGAAATGATTAGGGGTCGTTTTGTTATCGCACCTTTGGCCTTTTACAACTTCTATTAAATGTCCATCATGACCTGAACTGCCTGATGACAAAGTAAGGATCTCAGCACACCGCATCTATCCTATGAACAAGTAAAAATTGTGCTTGAACCGAAAAAACTTAATCAGAGTTAACTTTAACTGGGGGCCATATAAGCAGTTACGTCTATGAGGCTTGTTTGACTTTCTCGTTCACAGCACATACCCACTACTAATAATAATGAACGAGGAAGCATTCGTGTTGACATCATTCCATACTCTTGTAGGCGACTGGTAGCAAAGACGGACCTAGTTGAGCTATGGGTAAAAAAAAAAGTCGGCTGTATAAAAGCACGACGCCTTACATCACGCATGCACATACACCGATTTTGCTTTCAGTACATTTAAGCGAATGAATTAACATCACGCTATGACACCAGAATCATTGCGTGTTCATTTACCGTTTTTTCGAAATGGTTTTCCGCTAAAATTCCTATTGAATCGAAAATCTTGCCTAGAAGGGCTTGCGTGGCCTAATTCGACGTACAAGTTGTCCTTCGTAGAGCTGCTGTCGTAAGTTGACCGCTCTAACGTTCCCCAATTTGTCTGCAGAATCAGTCAAACTATGCGGTTTTTTCTTAAGTATATTTAATGCCGGCTGTTAATATAAATCGACCCATCGTCGCACCAATAATCGGCCAGTGCCACGACTGGTGCCAGGCTGAATCCAAACAAACAAACGACTATCACAGACGTCGTCTATTCAAGAGAGTCCGCCTTCTCCTACTAAAGAACTACATACGCAGTCTGCTTATCTCTAGATACCTTTCTATCTGGACACAGAACAAGCTTAGCCAGATCGCTGTTTGGAATTTAGGCCCTAAATGATTCTTTGTTACTAGACAAAACCACCCTATCGCCTCCCCGAAACGCTTTACATGATTCTATAAAGTGCTTTTACAGATACGTTCTTAGCTTGCCACAGCGGTATGTCAGGCAGTTGGATACTGGCTGAAGAGTCGAACATCCAATTTAGGTATTTTCCTTGAAATTCAAATAAGATGATCATTTTAAATGAAAACTAACAGAATAACGTTTTAGATTCATTTATGAACGCATCGGTCAAATACGATCCGTGGAACTCTAATTGTGCGGACCCTTGTAAGAATGTTAAAAGGCTCTCAATGTTTTCAGACTAGGAAAAGTGCAGATTTGGCAATTCCGCCGGTGGTGCATCTCACTGCTATTGGAAGTAATTTATCTTGAAGAAAAAACAAGCACAGTTGATCAAAATTGAACTGATTACGCCAATAGAAGTTATGAAGCGAAAAGTGTGAATTGTTTGTCTCTTCTTAATAAAGTCTAACAGAAGCTGCTATAACTGCATTCCGTCACTGAACAGTTGTCAGGCGGGACGAATTTTAAGGCAGTGTCATTCTAGAATATAGATGCAACACTTCACAACGATAAAACTATCTTCACTATTAAAACTAGGCCACTTCACCATATGGCCTGCCCCTTGGTAACGATACTATTCCCAGTGGTGCCGTCTCATATTTTTACGGTAGCAATTGCGGATTGATGATTCCGACCGTAGAAGAAACATTGCGTCGAAGATAATTGAAGCTCATGGGCGTTGTATTGAAGTTGACCAACTACAACCAGGGCACCATTATTATTTCTATGTCATGTTAATAAGTGAAGTGGCGTCGATTCGTTACTGCCAACGGTTTAGGTAATGACACACACCCTCTAAATGAACTAGGTGAATGAGGTTACCGCTGGGCGCTATAATAAAGACTATAATCGTGCAAAATAAAGCCATTATCTTATAAAGCCGTATATGTTCGGGACGTTAAGATTAACGCCTAGATGGTGTCTGACGTCAAATTTAGTGAGCTCTTATGGATGCTTGTTGTGCAATGGTCGATCAGCGTGAGTATCATAGTCACGTCGCGTGATAGACGACAGGCGGATAGCGTCAAACGTTAACCGATAGAAGAGTTCGGTTGAAATAGTACTTAGAAAGGTCTATTCTAACTGCATATGCAGATGATTTAGTATCATACGATTACACAAAAGAATCATGTATATCTAGACTGTAGCCTGACAGGTCCTACATACAAAAAGGCTGAGAGATGCGCTAGTTCCTCAGATGTATTTATGAAGAGCATGATTTGCAGCGCCTTACCCCAAATGATCCGCGTACTTATAGCAATGGTAAGCCCTCTGAGAGCAAAGAGCACCAGTCGCAGTTCAGGTTAAGCTTCTCTCATGATTCGAAGCGGTTAATTCGGCGTGGCTGGCTGTATCGTTTTCGTGAACCTGTGAAGTGAGGCATATCACTTCGGCACTTCAATTCATTATCGTGGCATATAGATTATATATTTTACTCTTACGTTATTCGAGCAAGCCTTTCCAACATGTCTTCTTTAGCTGGTTAGGGAATTCAGCCAGTGAGGGTAAAACAAAAGCTGAGGTCTCTATCCTATAGCCTTTCTCCTCCATGAAAAAAATCTTTTTTTTTTTCTTTTTTTTTTTTAACACTATTGCGACAATCAAAACCGTGTCTAGATTGCTGCCTTCTACGCTCTGTTTGTCGAAATGGTTATTCCATTTTCTCTAGTAAAAAGATCCAAGAGGTTTTGCCTCACACGGAAGAATAAATTTTGTAAAACGCAGGACCAGTTCCCAGAGAGAAAAGGATCAGTAAAATTAATGTGATTTTACCGTGTGTCTCCGGTAGCTTCGCTCACACGATTCAGTCAACCGTGGAACTAAGCTGTTAGATGACAAATGAAATAGAGCTGTGCCAAGGTATTGCGCTCTCGTCGATTCTACAAAGGCGGTTAATTGAGATAACCTGAATTAAGGCCCATTGTCTGATTCAATGGTAAACGCAGTGCAAGAATATATTCTATTTAGTGTATTTATTGCGTCTGAAATAGTTGTTGATCGTGCGGTGTATACGTATCATCTTATCTTGCCATCTAATGACTTCGCGAAATCGTTATATATCCATTCGGATCCCTGTGTAAAGTGTGGGCATAGTTTCACAGACTTCTTGATGGGATTTGTTCCTTCGTTAGCGCATATTGGCAAAATCATATGAAGTGTTCTATCCCTTGATCTGTTGACAGCTAATATACATGCATGCACGGACAACTTGTCTTAGCGCATACTATATATATATATATATATAGATATATATATATATATATATAATACTTAAGCCTTTAAAGCTTTTAAAATAACAATTGGAAATTTTCGATATATAATATGTTATTCACCCCACCTCCTCTAATTATTTGCTTCTTGACGACTAAAGCCTTTCGGAACTATTTTTAAACTATTACATCGAATTATTATTTAACTGGCATGATATGGCGCCGCTTGCCCTACCGCTAAGGCTCGGCCTTTTGTGACTGCTGTTAAAGATCCTTGATGAATCGGACTGTGTAACAAAAAGGCTACGATTAAGTGTGCCAATACGCTGTATCCATGTATAAACTAAAATTGAAACGAATATCTGACCAGCTTGACAATTACGTGAGTTACACGTACGTACTTATGCAGTATGTTCCTGATACTTATTATTATCGCTTCCAGATAGAGGGTGCTATTTCTAAACGATTTTCAATATTTCTAATATAGTGGCCAAAATAGCTCCTAGGTAGTTCGAGGACAACCAGGTTCACATCTAAATATATATCTTTTTCGATGAAGTATTTTTCGACGAGAAGATCACTGAAACTAGCCAGCTAGATACTACTAAGTGCGTATGGAGGAGACCTCAGTTATTGGAGCATGTCATATCGTCAAGCACTTTTCCATTGATATCCTACTATTTCATGCTGTCTATAATATATCTTTTATCACTCCCTACTTACAACGATTGCGTAACATGTAAAAAGTCTCTAGCAAGTTGAAGATACTATTGAAGTAGCAGAAGAACGGCAAATGATTGCGTTACTCAGCATTTCTAACCGTGCAACGCATCTCTAACGATGATGCCCTGATGCCACTTCTACATTTGTACATTATGTTGAAGACATGCCTCGTAGTATTCTAATATTGGTCAACACAGACATTCGAATCATCCCAATGGCCATTGTTTTTATGAGGGATATACCACTCAATAGTGCTCGACTGCCCTATTTGATCAGTTTGCCCAGTTGGTTATCCTGAGTACTCCTGTCGATTACAACACAAATGCTGAGCTATCAGTTTATTCAAGAACAGTGCTTATGGAAGGCCTTGTTTGGCTGGCCTTGCCACACTCATCGGAGGAATAGAATTTTTTATTTAATCTTCCTCAAAACCTACCACGTGCTCTCCGCAATTAGACACATAGTTTACAAACAGTAATCCTTTCCCTGGATACGTGACATTATAGACTATGGCTTATCATATAGACACGTACTCACGACAATGATCATCAAGATAGCTTTACATACGGGTTGAAGCCGCCGAATCTACTGGCAGTGACAAACGTTAATTCGTTCGTTACTGCTGTAGCTATTGTGTGGTAACATATACTAATGTTGTGGCACAATGATATAGTATTGATAAAAGAATGCCCCAGCTAGATATATAAAACGCAAATCTATCTTTTCCGAACCTCTGCCTCAGGCCATCATATGTTGCAAAATGTGGGCCTCAAGGGGTTCCGTTAATTTAGCCTTTTCTTCTGTGAGTGCTAAGCCCATGTATTCTAAGTAGGCCTCCAAGGGGCAAATACTCGGCAGATTTTCAAAACAGTAGGCAAGGATTGCCGATGCGCTTATTACTGTGTTATCAACGGCTTGTTTCATTCATTCAATGGGTACTTCATGCCACTTTTACGTAAATACGGACCGTTTCCCACTTAAATTGAAAACAGATCTTTGACTTAAAAGAATATTTTGTAAATCAGCCACTTAGACACAGAACTTGAGACCCCTAATATGCGATCCTAACAAAACTGAATCTGCTTTTTTATGATTAGCTCAAAGAACGTCCTTCTATTACATTCAGAATTTTGGGTAATGTCAGACTTTAATTGTTTGATTCGACAAGTGTTTAATTTAGCTTTAAAAAAGTTTCATCTTATTGGGAAATCTTCTTCAACCTTTTTTAAATGCTTTCCTTAAAATTAAAGTGATTTGATGGGTATTCCTGTAACTATTAATTATAAACGTCTAGACTATTTCACTCAGATGTTCGCTGTTAGAATGAACACTCGCGCCGACCTGCCGGTCCTTGAAATGTAAAGAAAAGAAACATATATTCACATAAAAATTTCCGTTGTATTGCGGCAGTTAATTCGATCCCGATCTCAGCGATTTTCATTTTATAGACGATTGAAATTAACACAGTTTAGCCAATGCCAATTCATGAAAGCAATTAAAGAACTTCATTCAATATATAAAATTATATGATGACATAAAAATAATGAATATTATAAAGTTTTGACGATCGTGGGAGCACATGTCGCTTTCGGTCATCAACATAGTTTATGAAATTTTCCTCCCATATTTTATGCCCGGTACCTAAGGCCCTTACGGAGTTAAGGAATTTCATCCGTTAAAGAAGACAGAAGAAGGAAGGCAGCTGGCTCCCGCCGGCATGAAACGAACGTACTGTATGCCCGGGTTCGAACCAAGGTCGTTACTTGTACCTCGCAGGCGAACAGGTTATTCAGTGCACACTATCACGACGGCACATTTCGTGCAAAACTAGAGTCCTCACTGTTAAGCGAAGTTTAAGGAAGGTGAACCCTAATAACAACATTAGAGAGCGGAGATCTCGTATACTAGAACATATCATCCTATTATTTTTAATCGTAAAGGGTCGACAGCGATAACGAGTCAGGTTTAAGCAAAAGGCAACCCCATTCCTAGCTTTTCAAAAGCGAGCGCTCGCTGGTCGCGGAACAGGTGTGAAAAAAAAACGTCAGTAGATGTGCTAGGAAGGCTCTGGACGAGCAAGCGGTAACAAACTTGTCCCGATAACTCTAGCTCCGATACGAAGCATCGAACGTGTGTGGTTATGAAATAGATGAATCAAAATCCGCGCCCTGAATTACGATTTTTTTAGCGTCGGATGAGCTAATCAGTCTATTTTTTATAGAGTTCCACGCAGTAGCTAACAAAGTTTTTTTTTGGGCATACACACATACTATAAGTAGGTCTGCGTTTCTATCTGTTGCCGAAAACGAATGTCTTTAACATTTTACTGTTAACAACATCAATAACATCAACAACTACTACAGTTGAACGTGACTCTTGTTTTAGTCAGTCTAGCTGCATGTGTGTCTATTTGTGATATATCTACACCTATAGAATATGAATAGATTTGTTTTTTGTTGTTGATCAAATCCGTTTACGGTGTAGAGCTATAACGAAGTGATGATGATTTTCCTTTCCTGTCGGACCCTCGCCGCTATTGTTCCTAGGATAAGGCTGATGGCTGCAAAAGGGAGATTAGCGTCCGAAATTTTAAAATGTCCGGCTATATCGAACTGCCGTCGCCGCTTCGGCGAGTGGTGGCGTTGCAAATAGTAGCAAAACGGCGGCTTAGATTCAAAATAACGCTACGGAAGCCCCTGCTTTTTTACTGCCACCCATATAGTATCTGTTTTTATAGGTCAATAACGCAGAGTAGTATTTGTAGCAGTAGTAGCAACACACGTAAACAAACGTGGCCATAAGTAAATTTGCTAAGAGATAGATCATCGGTCGATTTTAATATACGATGTCAATGACGAACATCAGTAAACAACAATAAAAGCCGTTATTAGAGAATCAGAGCAATATAACAGATCAGCTGACGCGCAAACGGTCCTGCACTGCCGAGACACACCGCCACCTTGAACCTAGACCAGCGTAGGTTGCTACAATATTTTTCACCTGCATGTGCAATAGAAAGATCTCATATGAACGTACTCTGGGCAGGTAAGTAGAATCCAGCAAATAACGTTTTGCTGATCAGTTGGGTAAATGCACAGCCACCGCTTTCCCCGGCGGCGATACCCTTATTTCAGTGTCGGCCAACAGACAGATTTCCGTGGCTCGACGAAGACAAGTGCAGACTTCTGCAAACGAAACCACACGCGATCGCAGGACGCGCGATTTTATGAAACTTCGATTTACGGAGCAGACCATTGCTGCCCCCGTTGCACTGGGGTGTGCTTTGTTAGGGATGCAGAGATATGGAGGCGAGAAGCGGAGGACGTTGGGGCCGCTGGGGGCGGAGGAGTCTTTGGCCCAGAGTCAAGTCTATTGAGATAGTACGATGCAAGTTTTATCGACTCAGATATTGCAGCCCGGCCGATACAAGCGAAGCTGTTCAAAATGGCCGACGATTTTTCTGAGGCAGTTTGGTTCCGCCCTGTTACCGTATATGGGTAACGCTAACGCCGATATCAGTATCATAATAATCATCATCAGTAGCAGCATCATTACCGTCATAACTATTATCATGCAGGAGCTATCACAGCTGAAATGGCGATGGTAGGGAACAATGTAGCAGCATAGCAAAAATAGAGGCGGTGAAAAATCACCGTAATAACAAAATCACGCCAGAAGGATAGAGCCTGAGGGAGTGTATTCATACAGGCACTATTCATTGTGTATGAAAAACGTCGTTTGCACCTAATAGCTGGCAGAAATCCGATGACATTTTAAATCTTTGTCCTTCATTTCGAAGTACGTTCTGTCCGGCTGCGGTTTATTTATCCGTCCCCCACACCTCTAAGGGTTTACTTTGGCGGTGCTGTTGTTCGAGATGCTGTCAATTCAGCCTCCTAAGAACCATAACCTCTTCGACATTTCTATAATGTGTCAATTTAATCGATTGTGTGCACTACTCATTCCGGTCACTTGACCGGAAGTCAATACCGAAACAACATCAGCTATTGCTGATGATTTTGTTCTTTGCCGCTGCTTTGTGTTCAAATGCGGAGGTCGCCTTTCGACTGCTAATGCTGTTAAAGCTGATCGAACTTGGCTAATGTGTTAGGCAATATTTTTTGCTTAAGGATAGTTTTTCTCGTATCAGTCTTTTTTGGCAATAACTGTGAACAGTTATTAATAAGGTATAATGACTCGTAAAAGACAATGCAAACTCTAGCGAAGGTCATATTTTTATAGTAGTATACAGTATATATAGACTGAAACCTGAAGCTAATCAGAGTGGGCCACAGGGGTCCTGATGACAATGGGGAGTGCAGTAGCACTATCCGACTATTTCGTATGCAGGTTTTATTTATAATAGCTAAGCAGGCGTTAAATACGGCGGATTCGGTGTAGTGTGTTTTTTTTAAGTATCGTAATTCCGTCTGCTCTTGTAGGGAATCGTACCGTGTTTACCTTATGTAACGTTATCGTGCTGTACGCTGTCGCCGTTGACGATGTTTGCTTAACGTTTTTTTTTTGCCTAAAATGTCTTTGCTTGGTACCAAGGTCACCTTTCGTCACAGGCCGTTAGGCATTGCTGTGAGTTACGAAGCCTAACAGAGTTTCTGGACATTATAATTATTATTGAGCCTATGAAGGATGAATAGGTCGTCTGTCTATGTGTGTCAAAGGCTATTCAAAAATTGCGTATTCAATCAATAATGTTCAACCAAATGAAACCTAATTTTGTCTAGGCTTAGTAGATATCTGAAACATTAAAATATTATGTTTAGTTAAGTAAACGTTAATACTTTCAATGTTGTAGATCAGTCAGAAATGTTCTAGCCAGCTGCACATTTCAACGTCTCGTTTCTCTCAAGGCTACATAGTCCGTGGTACAAATGGACATTTCTTTAAGTGCGTTTCCATGGCGGCCAATAACTTATCAGGATACCACAGTGAGCTCTATTGGAGAAACTCCAGCTAAATGTAAAAAACCCACCTCAAATTAAGCTCCTAACGAGGTAAGGCAAATTTTTCATATAGTACCTAAAAAAGAGGTCATCTTGAGGACATGTTTACATAGGGAGAAGAGCTATAAGTGACAAAAGAAAAACACTAAAAAGTAAAACAAAATGTCTTGCTTCATGCACTTTCTATGTTGACTATAATATTTGCTCGAAATTTCGTATCCTCGGACATGAAATTCGCCAGTGCGCTTTTCCCAGATTACTGTGCAGGAAGTTTGGCTCCAGCGTCAATGAGTACCTTTTATACTGTTCGGATAAATAATCATTTATCATCACCTACCTTACGTTAGCTTAGTAATTTTTTTACTTGGCGGAACTGAGAGGTGGCATAGGCGAACAAGAATCAATTGAAGTGTTTTTAAAAATAAATTTATCCCTCTTATTCCCTCGCACGACATCGAATTAACAACACCAATCCTAACTACCGCGGCCCACAATACTTCTAAAAATTCCTTTTCCTTCATAAACGTATATATACGTATAATCATGATGACTTTTGCTGCCTACGCACAAAAAACAAACGACATTGCTGGTGAGCGAAACACAGAGCATTTTCTTTCTCTATCTCCTCACGCCTGCTGTAATCGTTACTTATCAGCGTTGCTAATCGCCAAAATTCATTTCCAACAGACGCTCTGTTACTGCCCCACCTAATATATATATATATATATATACATATCACTGGAATTATTACTATTATTAATACTAGGAAGTGTCTGCCGCCCCACAGCGCCCCCTGTCGGCCCCTTTTACGCACCGCTGTCTTCTCATGTGTTTTGTCTGTCTAAAAAAGATCGTCTGTCTATTCGTTCGCAACGGGCGCTCTTACCAGTTCGTCCATATAGCTGTCGGCCAACTACACAGTTGCATATTGGGGTCGCTTATCAAAGTAACTCTTACAAAAGCCGTGATAACAACTGCAGCAGCGCCACTGCATCAATTTCTACTGTTACTGTTGAATCCTACCGCTAAAATATGTAAGAAGCGTGATTGTTAAAGGAGATGTGCGCGTCCAAGACGTGCGTCAGGTAATTGGTTTCGGAAGCGTCGACATAACTTGGCGCAGCGTTACGTTCGTACCTGTAACAGCTGTTAGAGACCAAGCTTTTGATTCAATAACGCATTGTGCGGCGGGTGGCGACAACGTTGGACAGGGAAAAAGTTGTAAGTTTTGCGGTCGTCGTAACAGTTTAACGTTGTGACATGTATAACAACGTAATTGTTGAATTTGTTCATTTTTGCCGTTGATAGTTCATGTCAGACATTTTATATATACAAATTAACGAGACAACATCATAAGGTCCGAGTAAATATAGTACCATTTGAATTTCCTGCGGTTTATTTCAGCCTGGAGCTAGCTTAGAGGGCGATTCAACGGCGGTAGGTATCGATAGTATTATACACTGTCAAAATTAATGATTCATAGATTGAATAAATTCCTTATCCTGAAAATTTACGAACTTTACCTCGTGCATTTATTGCCTAAATAATATCAAATATAACTCCTGTGTATGCATCAATTCAAGATTTATCCAAACAATGAAAAACAGTCGACTCTGAGATACGTTAAACTTCTGTGCGTCATTCACACGAGTGCATTCGTTATGTTCCGAGCGTCGATCAATCGCATAAAGCAACGCGAACCACGGCCATCTTTCTAAACATGTTCGCTTGTCTAGAAAGTACACGAACATACGCATGCGGTACCCGCAAGAGCATCCATCGATGAACCCGGCAGCAATGGGTCTCTATGCCAATAGAAACTAAAGTGGCGAGCGAATGTTTGTATATGAAATTATGCAATGGTCACCATTCTATGAAGCGTCGCAGGACGCTGCGGTACTTCGTAAAGCAGCCTATGATGATTTGCGGTCGTTGCTTGATGACCCGTGTCTGCTGGTATCTTGCTGTGCGCGATCGCTTTACGATACATACATACATGTGTTACCGATGATTGTAAATTGGTTGGTGGCAGTAGCGGCTATGCAGGTGGAAATGAAGCTCGGGAAATAACGCGCAGATAAATTTAATTAATCACTACCTGTAGGCCCCTGTAGCCTGTTCTGGCTATTCCATAACGCCTTAACGGCTGTCTTTGCTCACACTTTAACGCCTTAGAGAACATTCAGATCGCGTCCAGGTATCATGCGGACATTAGTAACCTTGTTTCAATCGTGACCATTAAAGTAACCGTTGCTAATCGTTGGCCCAATATCACTGCTGCAGTGGTAGCGAGGGATACAATATTTCAGAGTCGTCAACTGATAATATTCACGTTAGTATTACCTCATGCGTTCGTCAGCAGTAATAATTATTGGTACAGTATGAACGGGCTTATTGACGGCGGAAAGGTTGTCGTAAAAGCCCAGAGTAGCCTGGCTCAGAGCTACAAGACCGCACGCACAGGGGACGCCGCTCGAAGAAACAACAGCATGAACGCCAGCTGTTAGATGATATAACGAGCGAACAAATGACTGACTGGACAACCAAGTCGGTGCCGGCATTTCTTCTATGTAGAAATACAATTATCCATTTTCATTGCTCAACTCCAGAAGATATTATGTAAAGAACGATAAGGGGAAAAATGGCGACTATACTAAAATATCAACACTTATGACTTCTAATATTGTTATTATTCCCTATAATTACTATTAAAGGTCAGCGCTGCACGAGAAAATCTGCATAAAAAATCCATAATGTCGTATCGTCTCTCCTTGTTTTCCTCCGGTGGAGGTATTCATTAGCGTTGCTTAATAGGACGGCGCACCCAAAGAATTTTTGAGACATTTGCCGTTATTCATCAGTTCCGTTCAAGACCTTAGGCCCGCTCTGGTGTAGTATTGGCTTATTGGGAGTGTGCAAAGTACGGTTCAAGAATTTCTTCCTTCTCCTTACCGTTCGCTTTTTTTCCGTTGTGTATATTCTATTGCATAACTTCCTGTAGCTCCGGGCCACACGAATATACCATAGCGGAACTACCCAGCCGATCACGGTACCCAGATTAAGTAAAATGCCGGACAGCCGTCTGCTGTGGCTCATTTTGTCTACATAGACTTTGTTTCGTTTTGTATGCACATCTCGTATTAAATTTATACACAATACACGGATACAGAGAATATGCAATCATATGAATCTTAAGTTCGACGCGCATCGGTGACGAAATATCTTAATTATAACCGACCAGGACCGGCCTCCGGAGACGGAAAGGTTTCTGACAGTAATGACGAGCATTTTGCCAATGTCGATGTTCGCAGATGAATCGCGCAGCCTTACAGAAGAAATTGCTGCTTGAGTAGCAACACAGCGAAAATGAGAAAAAGCCCGCATTAGTGCTTCTTATCGATGGTACAATCGTCGCGTGAGCCATCGGGGTCCAGAGGTTTTATTTAGCATCGGTTCGACGAGTCGGTGCCTAGTTGCGAATGAAATGGTGATTATTGTGGGGTGGCAAATGGTTTGGACCCCCCATCGCGCGATCGGATACCGGTCTGTGGGGTGCGTTACCATGGTGCTACACAGAAAACGTGTACTGAAGAACAAATGTCGCAATGCTACTTCTTCATATTGTTTATGTACAGAACTTCGATTCCGATAGGCTTCGGTAACAGCATACAGATCTAAGATCAACTCGCGCTTGTTCTTAGCAATTCGACATAAAGGCGTCCGTGTGGCCGGTGGCGTGCTCGTAAAGCTAGGCTCTAAGCGGAGCTGTTCAGTGTTACAGGTTCGATTCAACATTACTTTATTAAAACATCAAAGTTTAAACGTCGGCAAGCAGGATTAAGCTTCGTGATGATGAAATGATCATTTTTCATCACTTCCAGAACAAACTTCTCGTCAAATCATGAGTTTTTGTTATTAGCTACGGTTTAAAAAATTGAATGATAGGATATTCGTTTTCACATCAGGTCCATACCTCGTCGAAGACCCGGACAACGCTTACGTCACATGGGAAGCGTGAGGCCAGTGTCGATGGTTGGATTTTATTTTTGCCAAGACCACTACCCTTCACAAATCCTCAATATGTCCATCAAAATCGACAGACTAGATCCTCGTTTAAAAGACATGCGGATGCACCTCGCTTACCTACAACAAGTGAACAGCTGGCTGTACGGCATAACATCCTGGTGTCTGTGGCTTCTCCAAAAGTTCACCGAAGCCATGAGATGGCTTTCCCGCTGACCAAAATAATGATGTTGAAATGGGCAATATCCATCAAAGCTCCTCAGAGATAATGTCGTCTCTTGAACCGCTTGTAGGGTGTTGGCTTGAAAAGACTGCCCGCATTTCATATTGGTTATATCACCCGGAACTCTCCGTCCAAGTCCGCTATGTTGTGATGGAGTGGACTTACCAAGTTGCGGAGTAAGTGGACCCCGGTTAAAGTTTCACCTGAACTCCGGAGTTGCCTAGGGAATAAGCACAGTTTCATCGTTAGGCTTCGTCGGTAAGTTAGTAGGTTTTGACAAGTGACTTGCAGAAGAAACTAAACATTCTGGATTCCTAGTGAGTCGTTGCTGCGGCGGATCGGCAAAAAAAATTCAGAACGGACGTCAATACGCAAATAAAGATATTGCTTAGAACGTGCAAATTCATTCGATCTAGCAACAAATATGGTACGTGTCTGTACGCCACGACCGATGTGTGAACAAGTTCCTAATAAGAGAGTTACTTGCTTTAAAGTTTTTTTTTTGAAGTCTCAAAACAGGACTCTCCACAGACTGACGTATAATCAGAATCAGAAATCAGTCTTAAATATTGAGACCAGCGAAACATTATCGAAATTATACCTACGTTCACAATGACGATTGTTGTCGAACTGTAGTAAAAACAGTCTTACTTCGGCTTTCCTCGTATGGCTTTCTTGACCAATCAATTGCTTCGAAATATATTACCTTGCATTTCCTGAAGGTTCAGCTTCTTTACCACTAATCTATAATTGGCTATACAGTGCATATTCTAGACATGTTCTACTCAACTGGTAGGAACTCTTTAATAGTCTACCTATCTGCATTACTGTTAAATTGGAGAGCTCTGCACCGTCAATGCATGGCCGCATAGAAGTCACCGAGATGAACTAAGCACAATATAAACTAATGGACTGATACCTACGGACGTAGCCTTAATTCAGTGCACGGTGTTAATCTAAATATTTTTTTACCACTTCAAATATCATTCGGAATATACCGAATACGAAGTCGAGAAGCGGACTGTGAGTGGACTCCATAAGCTAAAGTGGCAGATCGCCCCTTTAGCTGGTTAAGGTATTTACCTTTTCGTAAAATACGCATCAGATTTTGTAGCTCTAAGCAGCTAGAATGTGTGCCAACTTTAGGGATGGTTCTATTATTCATTTTGGTGAATGCGTGTCAATGTTACCACATGATATCTTCAATTGACCTTCCGAAGTCATGCTTGACGGCGGCATCAGAAGAAAGGAAAACCTAATACGATTGCGTTGTTATCGTATTTTCGAACGAAGCTTCCTTTAAAAATCCTGCACTTACGGGCACCGCATGCACACAACGATCTTTTACATTGAGTTAGCATCAGACTAAAAGTTGGAACTGGTGGTAAAAGAATACATCATGTAATATGAATTGATTAGCAAATGCATTTTTGAAGACATACTTCGAAGAAGAGCGGCGGATTAGGAGTTAGTAGTACAGGAAGATAGGTGCATTGAAGACCACGTCGCAAATTCACATGCCTATCCTATAGACATAAGGTACTGGTAGCAAACACGTATTTCTGTTACCTTTTGTTCACCATTCAAAGTGCAAACAGCGCCACGTCATTATACGCAGTGCGTTCAAGCCGGCTTCGGAGTCCTTAGCCAGACCCGTGAGTGCGATCCTCTGCACTCATCATACACGGCTATTTACACATATGGTTGTTATTGTTCTAACCGCAGGACTCTCAAGTCCTTAAGAGGCCAGCAGATTTATAATGTGTATCGGCGTTTACTTTCGGCCATAGCTAAATTTGGCGTCACAGCTCACTTGCTTGACACGCAATTCTGGAGTATCAAATGAAAAGAAGGAACGGAAAAGACAACACCCTTTTGTAGATTACAGATACTTTCACAAGAGATAACACGTACTATCTTAACATACTGTCGGCATTTTTGTGAAGAGTTAACCGATTATCGTTTACTGCATGCCATCTTTATAGATCTTCCGGTCTCAGTTGAAATCATGAACATGGAATTTCGCACATCTTCGATAGAAGGAAAATTTCTCAGCACCTACGATAATAATACCAGCAGCTTTTCACTTGCTTGGGAAAAAGTTGTGTCAACAAGAATCTGATGAAGGCGCACCAACCGATTATGGGACCGGCCATAGCAAACCCCCTGGCTGACCAATCGTTTTATAAATCGGTACGCGATTTTATTCTGGAGTTTGCGGGTGTTTTGTTGGTTTTGCCAACAGAGCGAACACTTCGTATTAGACGCCTCGCTTAATCTAAACGTTCGCGACTATTACATCCAATACTGCCGTTAAACATGACTTCGTCACGGGTCTTCTTCCTAATCCAGGCCCATCCGACCTGCCTAGGTATTTTTGCTTTCTCGAAGCCTGCGAACTACCCGCATAGTTGTTTGATCCCGGAGATCATTGGCAATGCCAATCCACTACTGATAGGCTGATTCGTTGCTGCAACAGATTAATAATAGCAGGTGTCTTTATAGGGGATTTGAGCATAGCGCTGTTATTGTCTCTTAAGTTGATCTATATATAATGCTCTGTGTGTGAACAAATCTTAGCTTGATAGCTTTGTTTTTAAGGTCTGCCTATCCTTAAATTAGATTGCGTGTCCAATTTCCCTATCTGATTCGTTTTGAGATATGTACCATTAATTAATACCTCAAGTAGTAGATATCTTTCTGCTGGGAAAATTTGGCCAATTTACATGCAACAGGCCTCCTGTTTTTTTTTTTTGGTTTTGTTTGAAAAGGTCAGCAATAAGCCATCGAACAGGTCATCCAACAAATACTCTCAAAGTCCAAATTACGGAAAATGCGTTTATCCCACACCCGACAGCTTTGATGCACCACAACCGTGCTTCTTATTTTTATCATTATTTTTATGTTTATCAAAGTTCAGACAATAGATCTGCTCAAGCCACAGCACAACCTTTATTCTCGTATTGCTTTTCGTTCGTTTTTCTACTCTGTGATATATTGCCTCATAAGCAGACATCTCTTCTTCCATAGAATATCAATATATTTTGATAGTGTTAACATGATATGCAATATATGAGGGCCTGAATATATGTCTGAAGCACCACCGTTGTGTCAGCGCCAAGTTAATACGCCCGAATTGTTTAAAACAACGTTTTTATATCGAACCCACTTTTCTGAGTCCCCCATCACTGCTTGGCCGCCGGTACATTGTTTTAAACATTACTATGACTATGAGAAAGAAACTGATCAAGTATAATAAAACTTGAGTAAATCCCAAAAACTTTTCGAGCATTCTGTACTTCCTCAATTAGCGGCAGTTAATTCAAATGCTTACATAATCTCTGGCGCGGCCGTGCCTATGCGAGTTTCCAGAAAACGGTTAGATGGTGGCGCCATTGATTGATTTTGGTTGAGAAATGCTGGGCCGAAACAAGCGGGTCATTATTTATAACGCCCAATAATGCTTGCATCATTAATAATAATAATTATCATTATTTCATATTATCGTCTCCGAGCGGCGGGAACCTTCCTACTAGCTTTATCACAAGACATTTGCCCTAGCCGTTCTTCCTCAGCGTGTTTGTTAGTACTTAGTCACGCTGCTATCCCCATCCGGCGCTGGAGTTGGTATTAAGATAGCACTTTTTCTTTTAGCTCCCCGCCAGAATGATGCACAGATTCACAATAGTCACCCTTTAATTGTATAAAGATGACGACAATGACTGGATCGCGTGAGATTATCGTTAGCTAATAGTCGTCGTATTGTTACTAGTAATGTAATGCATTGCTTACCAACAATGGTTGTAAAATTGGAAATGTCTACTTGTGTTATAACAGCGTTGTGGGCGACGGAAGCCTCAAGACAGAGACCCGTAATAATCAGGCAATGTACTGTCGATCTGTCAATCACGAATACGTTTATGTATGTAGCAGAAGGCAGTGGAGACAAAAACAAAGTATTCGAGCGGTCATAAGCGCTTAGATATATGCGAAGTCAACCGGCATCGAACACAATTACTTTGTAGAACAGGCTGTGGGAGTTATATCGTGTTCGACATTTTGTGCTATGGCATATATGCACCTGTACACGGTACTGGTTTGATCAAGCTCAGACGGGCCGGTTCGATATCCGGTTGTGGATGGCGTATGGCAAAGTTTATGCCGAGCTCGAATAAGGCGAAGCGTCTTGATTCACTGAATGCCCCAGGGCCTTGGTGTCCCACAACATTCATTATACGGCTACACTACGTTCAGTATGTCCAGCGGGAGACGTTCTCAATATTGCTTATTCGAGGCCCAACATCATAATCTGTGTTGAGCGAGACGTCCCTTCTTTATTTAACTCTCGTCTGTAAAGTTCTCCGGACGTTTGCTGTCGATGCCGCCACAAGTGATATATGCAATACTGTTTCTTGTAATGTCTAATGCTATATTCGTATTGGTCAGAAGGAGGGACGTAACGTGCCTTGGGCTATTTGAATTTATCACGCTACACCCTCGGCTTTTATTTTCAACAGCAAACGATCTTTGCCCCCTACAGTCGTTCGTGCGGTTCGTACAATGACTCAAACAGCCCCGTCTTCAGTGGGCCCCTGTTCCGCCAATTGCTAAAGGACAGAAACACTGGCATTGGCAATGCAACCAGCTGGTAGAACATTGAACCCTCACTGAGATTATTCAATGTCACAGTAATCGCTACATCCTTATTTTTCAGACAGCTCGTGACTCTGTTGACGAACGAAATTCTCGAACGGCGATGCTGCGTGATGTCTCCGTGCGTCCGTTTTCATGGGAACGCTGATTATACGGAAGTACTCCAAAACCAGACGCAGCATTCGCAGAGAGCGGCCTGTGCGAAAAGTTTTGCCATGGGGCAAGGGGGTTTGCGACAGGGCAAGAGTGCTAAATTGCTTACGAGTCAATCTATTTGCTAGATTCATGGAACTTTAGGCTGCGTTACGTAATTGCTAACGAAAACGTATTAGAGGGCCGCTTCTCACTGGCTTCAGCTGGCATTATAACTGTGCTTTACCGAAGAAATTTTTCATCGTTGCTTTGACAGAGAAAATTACGGTGGAACACGTCTCTCAACACTCGAGTGTAGTGGACCTATATCTTGATGTAGAAAATTAGATGTAGACAATTGTACTATATTAATAATGTATTAAGCAAATGACAATAATTGGCCTGGTTTCGAGGACCGTGTCATCAATGAAGTGTCTCATACGCATCACGGTACGGATATTGGTGGCTAGATGGCTTTTACCGAAGGCTCTATTACAACAGCGCTTCGAAAAATATCATTTTTGAGCTGAGGCAACGCGCCCATGATGGGCGGAAGTTATCTAACATGAAACACTAACAAGAAATCGATTTTTTTCCTTCAAAATAAAATATAAAGCTATTTACTGCACAGTTTTCTTATACAATGATATGGCGAGAGCAAAAAAAATGGCTGCGGATGAATAACCTGAGCTCAGAAATAAATTAAGGAGTGTACTTTCATTATTATGAGCAACTTCAGCGAATGAATACGCATATAGAATAGCAACAATTTCTGTCCTAGTTTTTCAGACAGTCATTTTATTTGTAATGACTCTTCATGGTAAAGTCAAGGCCAAAACAATTAACAATTGTAATGTTCGAGATGCTCCGTGACTGGGTGATTTGTATTGAGGTATTTACGGCATTGTCTATATATAAGTTTTTAAATAATGGAGGAGGACAGTGCTTATGTAGCGCCCTAAGCCTTGAAGCATGATGTTCTTTATAATGAAACTTGTATAAACTAATCGTATGATATATATACTAGCGCGGTTGCAGTCTCATACGCTTTACCACACCGATAAATAGAATGAAATTTTTCGACTCCGACGGTTATAGAATAGGATAGATAAGTTGGCGAATCAGTCATCAGTAGCGTTCTAAGGATCCCTTCAGGGTACGGTGTTTTGTTCCGACAAAGGTTCGGCGCATTTTGTTTTAGTTAGAGCTTCCGGCGTGTCGTGTGTCTTTACTTCCCAGCGTATGAGTCGCAAAAATCAGCGATGCCTATTTAATGTGTAAACAGGATTTTCAATGCTAACAAAGAAACACAGTAAAAGATGTTATGAAAATGGAAAAAATTACAGCGTCTAAGCTGCAGGCCGATTCCAGCTGCCGAGTTACCTGTTTATTGCTCCTCGATGACTGGTATTTTTATAGCTACAACCCTATCTGGACGCTTTGTGCGCAGTCCCGTAATATCGCTTCTGATGTGACCCCATCATGTGCCTTCCACATATATAGCCACTCACCGCCAGCTCCAATTGAATCTCCCTAATCGTCTCAGAAACAAACAATGCAAAACATATTTTTTGGACACCTATGATCTGTCCCATTTTCTCACCGTCGCTATGCCATTAGCAAAAAAACGGTTGTTTCTTCTCGATAATCTCCTTATACCTCTTTAACTCTAATCGATGTCACCTTTACACCACTGCTGCAACCGTGCAGCTACTCGTGTGTCCGTTCAAAAATGGCGCCATCAAATAATGCAAAAAGAAGGAAGTGAATCCATCGTAATCCCCGGGCAGTCGGTCGACGACTGCATCGTCAAGTGGAATTGCTCCAATGGCATCGGATAATCGGCATCGCAGCTTTCCTTCCGCACCGAAACCCTCGCCACCGGTTGCCACCATCATCATGGGCTCATTGACTCGGATGCTCGTCAACGCTTACATAGCAATAATGGGTGTTTGAACGTGTCTGGACCACTTTGCTATTGAACGGTCTCTGTTTTATCCTATTTTCGATACGGAGCGAAAAAATGGCAGAAACTTCAGGAAAAAGATGAGGCACGGCGACTTCAGTTCGAGTTAAATGCCACAACGAGCTGCCTGACTCCATCGGATGGCTTCAGCTCCACAGTTGCCGTAACAATAATACGAGCGGTTCTTACAGCGCTCGAAATCGGTTTCAGCAAGAGAACAGAATGATAGAAGAAGAGGCATCAAGAGGATGAAGGGATTTTTTTTTCGTTTTCTCTCTTTTCTAACGCTTTTGTCGATTCGGCCAACGTGTATCGTCGTGCGCAGCTAATGCCGCATCATCCATGGCGTCCCACCCTCGGCTACCACAGCAGGTCAATATGGAAAAAGCATTGCAAACAGATCAAGTGTACATGACGAAAAAGAGTTCGCTTTAAAGGCTATCAAAGTGATACAGCAGAATGTGAAACTGATTCGATCTTGTTTGCTTGCTCTGGCAAAAAGCGGAGCTAGGCCTCGAAATGCTACAAAAGATAGGAAGCAAGGCAACGTCGGCTAGGGGACCTGTGGAGCTAGAGACAGGTATTTGGGGTTGAATTTAAAGAGAAGGTCAGGACGTCCATTAAGTAAGATCGCGTACGAGGGTAAATGCGGATTTAATCAATCGACGCTTCCTTTCCAAGGACAACACGTTTTATATCAGTAAACATAATTGTTCTAATCACACAGTCAGGTTGGCGGCGGCAGATTGAAAACGGTTGAATTAACTGAGCATTGAGAAACTTCATCACGCGAATACACCTTTGTCGCTCCGTACGTGTAATACAGTAACTGTCGAATTCCACGTTTCTCAGTTTTGGCACTGCGGTCAGTTTTCAGATTTCACCTAAACGCGTCATCGTTCCTTCTCCGTGACAGCAAGATCTCCATCTTTCTCTCTCTCTCTCTCTGTGTGGCTCTGTCTCTCTCTTCGATCATAGGGGTGTTTTTTTTTTTACGTAACTTTATGTAAAAGCTGAAATGTTTAGATTCCCTAATGAGTGAATGAATATTTTAGTAGTTAAAGGATATATAATCGAAACAAAGAAGAAGAAAGGTGCCGATAACGCTCTGTCAAAGCCATAACTGCAAACGGTGGTGTGTCTGCAACTTGACCGGGTCTGTTGTCATGCAACAAGTTTACCCGATCATGAATGAATGTGCACAGTTGCTGATGATGACTAATATATATAAGACCGCACGTTTTCTGACGGCTAGCTCGAAAAGAGACGTAAACCGTCGCTATGACTGACCCGATTGTCAGAAGCTTGTGTCAGCTGGACAGAAACAAAAGGATTGACATTCTTATATAATACGTTTGAACGCTAATTTCTAAATACAGCCCTTTTAGAACCGTGAATCATCGTCATTCATCATTACAGATTTTTATTAACCGTGTACCTGGCAAGTATTTTTCGTTCGTACTGAAAAATTTCAGCGGCATAGACGCAACAATTTTTTTTTCCGTGTTTAACAACACCAATCAGAGTCAGAGCCTTTGAGGCGTCTGAAGTAAGAGATGATCTCATTTCGGATGACCTTAATTGACACAATAGCATACCTAATGATCTTTCTCTGTAAGTCTTTCTCTCTCTCTCTCTCTCTCTCTCTCTCAAAAGTAGTGTTGGAAGAAAAATTTTTTTTTACGAAACAAGTGTTAGAACATTCGGTAAACTTTCCATTTTTATTCGAATGGATTTTCTCAGCACCCTATACATGTGTGAACCAGGAAGTCTATGTTACAATAACGATGTTCAACAAATTAGGAGACATACCCTACAAACAGTTAATGGTATCAGAAATAGAGCTGTGGCGCTATCTATGTTAAACACCCGCTTCGTATTCTTGTCGTATCCAGCTACAGCAAATGTGACGAAACAAGCCAAAAATCAACAGTGAAACATTCAATTATATATTGTAACGTTAGTTAAGATAAAATGAAGTATATACGAATCTGTTCGCCGTAAACAACGCGTAACTGAGCATAGGAATAGGGCGACTGAGCCTGCCAACATGTTCAATATAGTGTATTCAATTAATTTTGATAGATTAGTCTATAATATCAACACGGTTAACCCAAAATGCAGTTTGTTCGCGTGGAAGCGGTCAATAACGATATCTTGTCCAACAAAGGCCTTGTTGCCTGTTTGTGTTTTCCTTTATAAGTCCTAACGCCGTTCAAATTGTCGTAACAGCGTAAAAAAGTGTCGAAAAATGGTGAATTTTTTCATCTTGGCCGGAAACATCAGCGAACCTTATCTTGCGCACAGAAGTTACCGTTCGTAAGCCGCTTGCAATAGATAGCCAGTAGATAACACAAGCACTTAGCGCTTTTTACTTCTATAAGAAACGCTTCTATGAACCTGGTCTCTCAGGCCGACTCAACTGACTGACCGAAAATCACTCCGTTTCTTTTTCAGAAAAACGCGTACCGAACGCCGAGTGAAGAAATCCGCTTTGATCACAACTTGTTTCCTTATCGCTGACGCCTCCAGCAACATGCGCGCTTATGATAATCCTATCTCAACAGCGGGAACCGTCGCTGAACAATCGATATATATATATATATATACATACTGTATATTTTACACGACAAGCGTGATTAAATGGAGAAACAATATAAAACTTCACATTGCTCTGCATTGATTTGCCATTCCGTCGTTTCCTGCCAAAACGGTCTTCAGCGCAGCTGAAATTTCTACGCGTCGTTCATCTTCGTTACATACACATAGATATATGATTGTTTTCATTGGTGTGCAAATAACAACGCGATTGCCACCACCGTGAGACGCCAACGACAAGTCGAACGAGGTTTTGGGTGTCTTTATGTTTCTATTTTATGTATTTATTAATAATACAAGCTAAGGTGTATGAAGTGTTCAAATAGTATAATGCCACGAACAAAAAGTTGAGTTTGAGACGGAAACACGCTTCACACGAAGCTAATCCCTCGTCTTGGGTCGTCCGCCCACATAGTGGTGCTGCCGTAAATGCTTGATCGGTAGTTACACAGACGGCTGAGTTGACGCGAAGCGACGTAGCTGACTTTCGGTACGCACCGGAAGTAGCGGCGGGTGCTTGCAGCTGCTAAAAAGACATAATAAAAGATGGGGATCTATCTTACTGACACTCAACATTTTAGTGTCGGCGATGTTCGCAGTCGTCGTATTAGCGGCAGAAATAGTATGGGGCGCCTGATGCCATTATGTTGTCTAATGGCGGATACGGACGTAACACTTGGGAGCATTTATTTTCGTAATATTAGCAATCTTCACCATCAAACATCTTTACCGACGTGTTTGATATGTTCGACGACTATCACAGGTCGATTTGTCTACGTAAGTACAGTTAGTTTTATCGAACGTTCGCAGCGCCCTTAGAAAAAGCCCAGGGCTAGCTAATGGCGAAGACGTGTAACCTATGACGGTATAGAAGGAATACACATCTTTTTTCAACTCGTAGACGACGACGTAAATACGTCTTGTTAGTTACAACATAAATATGGCTCATGGTACAGCATGTAGCGCGTGGCCGGGCAGTTGTCGCATTAGGCACTTCAACGAGATACCTACGGATTGATCGGATCGGCCATTGAATCGGCCTCGGAACTGTCGCCGCAACAGCCCTAGTCCTAACGGCAACTTTACTGAACGAACGCGTTGGAAGGAGTTAGTTTCCGGAGCAATGGCGGAAACGTCTGCTACAGAAAGTAAATAAGCAGTAATAAATAGGTATGAGGAGGTTCTGGCAAAACTCGACGATGATCGGAGAATCATTAGTTGATTGTGGCTGCTGTACTTGGAACGACTATCTCAACTGCAATTGTTCCGTTTATTTACGGATAATAGATCATAGTGTTATATAAAGACTTAATAGATGCTCACAGTGCGCTGGCAGATAGCGTACGGGTCATACCTGGCCACTGACCGCTTTGTCCGGCCCGAGTCAACGACGTATTTGTTTAAATCTACAAAGCGTTCGTCGATGGCTTGTTCACATTCAGGCTGAACGGGAGTATTGTTTCGTTAAGTGGCGGATGTGAGAAGGGACCTTTTTGAATGCTTAATATACGCTGGAATGTTGTCATCCTCTATGTTCTCGTACATTTTTATGTTGGCATACGAAAGTGGCCAGACAGTAAACTTTGACAGGTGAAAAATGACAGAAAACAAAGTACGATGTAAGACAAAACGCGAACAGAACTTAAAAAAGAAAATTGAATATCGTCGCGAGCAATGACTTTTAATTTTTGCTCTTACCTCGAAAAGTAGTCGCTGTCAATCTCGGCTTAATATTACATTGACACTTGCCAATAATTACACAGACACACATATATAAACAGCCATACACAGACAAATAAACATTACATTTAAATATGTTACCGCTCCAACGCTTTTTGCGTCCCTTTTCATAGCCTTTTTCAATGACGTGTATAATGTTAATGTTACGTGCGTGACAACTCTGTTAGTCGCTGTTTGGGCGTCATTTTCGGTGATTTAAAGGCGGACTACGTGCATTCGGTAGGTGCAGGGTGGGTCGAGCTAGAGGGGGCGTGTGCGCATCTATCGGCAATATCGAGAGATGCATCGAAGCTTCGTGACGATACACGCCTTCGGTTCTATACGTATTATCGACTGAAATTTGATAATATAGGCGCCAGAAATTGCGGTATTGGTTTTTTTTTTCGTCGTTTTAGCTATAAGTTATAAATCAGTTAACCGAATTACTAAAGCTATGTGATGGGATCATTAAAACAAAATGATAGGTGGTAACACAGCAGGGTGACGAAATGGGTCCGACAATTTTGTCTCTTTGCTGAGTCACAATTGTAACAAACAAGACGCCGCTACCAAGAATAGCTGCAACGATGTGGCACAATGACGGAGCAATTGAAAGGAACTCGAGTCTGCAACACTGCACTTAATGCCGAAATAATACATTTGAGCCCCCGAGCTGGGATCCAAACCTAGGACCCAGGACGAAGAAGCTGTATGCAGCATATTCGAGTTTATTGTGGTACGCCTCATGCACTTCCTGCAATGTGTATCTAAGTTCATGATTCTGCAAAATTTAACTTCGCCTGCAGATTTATATCGACTAAGTTCAATGTTAAGTCAGTCAGGACGAATCACACTATTACCATCGGTTTACCATGTACTTGCGTTCAAGTCGTCCCATATATAGCGTGACTTGGTCATAAATGCAGTCCGATGTCGTGCAATATCTGTCACTCAGATTGGACCAGCTCATGCATGACATTTTAAATTCAATAAAGCAGACGTGAAATTTCCTTTGTATATTTCGTCCATGTCTTGTATGTCCGCTAACAGCCAGAACGTTAGGTGGATCATCTATTAGTACCTGAACATGCTCTGCAGGCAACAAAAAGCCATAATTATTTTCGAAAAATTACAGTTCTAGTGCTATGGGAAAGCTTGATAAAAAAAAAAAAAAGTAATTGTGGGACTTGGTTCTCAGCATTTTCCACGACTTTCGGAGTACCTGCTAGCAACAAACAGAAGTGTAGATAGTGTACGTACGGGTGAACGCAGAATGTTAATTAATATATCAGTGTCCCATGACTACGAAGGATATTTTGCTTAGATCTATGATGTTCATATTCATACCCGGGAGCACGATGTCTGTAATACCGCGTTACGTTATAGATTCAGTCAACTAGAATCGATAATTATCTAAAACGGTAATTTGTTTCACTAATTCTAAAATAGCAATTCGTTGGGTGTTATAGAACCATATTTTAATAGAGAAGGACAATCACGAAAAAATCACTAAACTTTGAGAGTATGATTTCTAGTAGAAAAGACGGGCTATTTACGAATGCGCGACGCTTGAACATTACCTACCCCGAAGAGCTATACGGTATGTGTGTGTATGAATCTAGAAGCAAGACTTAAATAAAATTTATTCAAACATACGCACCCAAAGGCCGCATCGAGCTAAAGGAGCTGAGATCAACAAAGAGTTACGTGACGGCCTTATGTAGCAGAGCTAGCATATAACAATACCAAAATTAGATTTTATAATAGGCCAGCACAGCTAAAGAGGTCCGTGCTCTGTATTTTGTTAACGCATACTGCATTTATATATGCATGTGGTAAGCTGGAACCAGCGACTCCCTGGAGTTGTTCGATTCGCGTTTCAGATCTATCGTGCATCCTGTTTTATCGTGCGTGCAGCTGTCTTCATTAAACATCGTTGCTTCAGATGGCTAGCTGCCTCTACGAGCACAAAATGGATCATTTTTGATCCATACGCCCGATTTAGCTGCTAAACGAGCTTATTACTATGTATAGCTCCATTTTGAAGGCAGGCACGTTATCATGGCCCCAGCATAGGAACTCGGTGGGCTTGCAAGCTCTACCTTGGCCAACCTTCGGCCAACAGTGCCTCAGAGCTACCAGTTTTTCGGAATAATTGAACATTGCTATCCTGATGTTGTGCTGTTTGTTTGAAAATGCCGCTCACTAGGTTTTTGAAATGACATAATATGCTCTATTCGAACTTTGAGGCTTTATTTCTACGAGCGACAGGTGAAGTTAGCGACACTTACACGGTGTATGCGTAAACGATGACTCATTTTAAAATATGTTGCTGTCAAAGCAACGGAAACGAGCAATTTTCCCGTCGTTAGCCAGGCTACATGGCAAAAAATAGAAGGCTGGTAAACTATCAAAAATGGATAATAAATAATAATTTTTATCGCTGGAATTGCCATGTCATTGCAATGATTTCTTTCGTTAACATTTACATGAAGCTCTATAGCATTTCAGAACATATTCCTACTACACCGCTGACTTCATAGGTTATCCGATGACCTGCTCCTGCATCTGATTATTCCGCTTGAAATAACTTACGCTCTACGTCATTGATACCAGCTCTATGAAGGTGATGTTCTGCCTTTCGCGTAATTCTGCTACGAAAATTCACGCTTCCTTGTAGGATCAGCGTATGTGATTTTATCCAAAATTTTGGAAAATCTGCATGTTACCCAGCAACAAACTCAATACACTTAATGTGTAATGCGTTAACCATTTTATACGAGCATCGCACTAATGGACACTTTAATTTAATTACCAATCACCAGTTCCGTTTTCAGTGGGACGTATATCTGCGTTTAGAATGAACGACAAAGAAACGTCCTCAAGGAATGGTTCTCGTATTTACCGAATTTCGTTCGCTATCCTTTCTCAACACCCTGTGGAACAATAAGTAGCTGCCCTGTTGCCCAACTTCCGTTGTCTCTTTTGAGGCATTTATCTCGAGCATTCTCGAACTAAACATCATTATTCATACACACATTTCCGTTTCATTTCGTAAAAAAAAAAAGTAAAAAGTTGGTATTTTCGATATTGACTGAAATTTGCAGCTAAAATATCGTAGGGTGACGGGTTCAGTTGAAAAAGCCCCTCTGTGTCAATAAGCCATCCTTCAAAGAAATTTCAAAACGAACCCGCTGAAAACATCTATACAAGCCCCTTCTCTTACCACGCGCCATAAAAAGTACATGCGCATTAATAATTAACCTAACAATTAACTCATAGCTATGTTGTTCCTAGACCCCCTTCGCAAAGTAAAAGCATTAATCGCATGAAACGATGTTACCCCACGCGTCAACGTGGGGGGGGGGGGGCTTATCTGAACATAGCTATTGTGCACGGTCTATTCATGAGTGTATATTATCATGTTGATTTTGAGCCGGTAATTGGTGTTGATCTTATCGGTATATCAATGTATGCTGATAATAGTTACTATCATGTACGATATAAACGCCCGTAGCACAAACATATACTGAATCCAGATGGATTTATAGTAAATCTACAGGCATTATATATATATGCTCATGTATATATTGACGTCGTATGTATGTTTAAGCCGTAAATGCTCATTGGAACAGAACAAAAGATTCTGGCAACAATCTCAGCCAACAGTTCTGCCTATGGATATAGAGCGCTATAGAGAACCATTTTTGTCGATAGTTTTTTAATTTTTGCGGCCACTGCCGTTCGTGTCTCCTTCAGCGTTGGTGCTGCTGTTGTTGCGGGTAAGACTGCGTGCTGCTATAAAAATAGTCAAGAGTCAACCATTTTGGTTGAATTTTAAAGGTTCTTACTGTTGAAACCGAAGCTGTCGCGCACAACATAATAAAAATTTATTACCATGGTGAAATTTCAGGGCAAAACGATACAAAATGACTAGTAGCTATAGCTGGGGTCGGACGTAACAGAAAGAGTCCAGCTACTAGGAATAGCAGCAGAAATGTACATCGTATAAGAAGGCAAACGCGCAATACGTTAACGTTGAATACCGACATGCTAAAAATTCAAATGACGAAAAACAAAGCCGAACGAGATTAAAATTACTGAAAGAGATTTCTTAGCTAAACCTGATTTTTTTTCCGCTCTTTTCTATTGACTTCATTATTGGGTGGCTAGAGAGGTGCGTCGAATGGCATTGAATGGCTGTAAAGTTGAAGAAACTCATGGGAGAAAGTGGGCTATTTAAGAAAAATGATATTGCATACGTAAATGCGGAAGACTTGGGTCGTTCACTTGGAACGGGGGGCCGTCAAAATTAACCTTTTATGGCCTTATAGTCGGAAGACGAACTACGGAAACGCTTAATGATGACATGCTAAATCATCGGATAAAATCGTTTTGGCACACTTCTTGATTTCATATTTCATGGCTTGACGATTTGGTCCACTTTTTATTATTACCTACTGAAAATTTCCTCCTGGAGAAAAGTGGTCTTGGAACAATCGTGCCGTGCAAAGACGGTAGCATCGCAGGAATAATGGAAGACTACTTTTAGCAGAAAACCTACTCTACAGCCCATAAATCCTTTCCTCATTCTTGGACCTACGCAAGCCTTGTTTTATTCTTTTGGGAAAAGTAGGAGGATCGTTGGGGGCTTTGGGCAATCGTAATGAAGAAAAAATAACATTTATTTTGCGCACAAAGTCATCCGGTAAACAAAAGACTGCATTTCAAATTCACCGTAATGTTTAAAAGCATCGTGGTTTGGTCAGTTGCCAATTGACAAGCGCAAGTTCTTGGCTCTAGTTTTAAATATTCCAGTTTTTTAAGCCTACACGTTTCAGTGCTCATGACTGCCCACGCATTGCGCCATGCGCACGACTTAAGGAAGCAATCTATTTCTGTAATGACTCGCCACTTAAAGAAAGCGAATCAACTATGAACGAGGAAATTACTTCTAACTTTGAGCTACCGGAGGATTCATAAAGAAATGATACCACACGAGCGTAAACTTAGTTTCCGAAAGAAACGTGAAGATAACATTTCAATGATTTTTTTTCTTAAAACTTCGTGGAACTTTTCATGATGAGGGTTTTCTTTATAGACACTTTGTTTAACGCAGTTGACGGTTGATTATCAACACCCTCTCGGTCAATGCTAACCGTGAACCCATCGGGGCAAATAGCCCCATCTTACGTCATTTACGTTGTTGAACACGAAAAATAAAAACGTTTCGCGGCATTTTAGCAAGGATCTGAGACAGCTATTATTTTTAGCTCAGTCACACAGAATTTTCGTTAAGAAAGAGGCGTCGTTTCCTGCCCGTTATAATGCAACGTTTGAGAAAGTCAACATGGAAGATCGGTGCTATCCCGTATTAGCAGAAGCTACAGAGTTCGACTACTTGCGTAACTGTTTTTTGTAGCTATTATAGCCTAAAAATCACTGTTGTATTTTCAGTGTGTAATTTTCAGTGTTCACCATCTCATTTTTCCGAGTGTTGAGTTCGGATATATTCGAAGACGCAGTTCCTCGAAACCTTAATTCTATTCTACTATGGTCTATAATATACCTTGTCGGAAACTAGATCCCGATGATTTAATAAGGCAGCTTTGTTTTTCATCTAATGCTATCCCTTTGGATCGTTATCAAATAATCTTGATCGCAATATGAACATAACCACGTATTAATACATGGTTCGTGAATATTTCGTACTGGTAGATGGCAAAGTTGTTGGCAAGCTTATAATGCCTCCGTTGCCCTAGCAAACCACCCTAGCCACCAGTGTTACCGTGCTGTCTTATACCCGCTACATATACCAAAACAATGCTATTATAACATGAGCAAACGACGATGACATTAACAACGACAGAACCAGCAGGGAATAGAGACAATAATGTAGCGCTCGGTTACCAAAGCGGCACTTATTAATAGCCAATATCAATTTATTTTGAAGCCTCGTAACTAACATATTATATTTCTGTGCGCGTTTAATCGTATGGATGCCTGTATCCGTCAATGTGTGTGTGACCTACTCATGCCGCTCATCTGCTATTCATTAATCTGTTTATTCCTTAATGCTACTACCGGTTTGTTGTGCTATTGTTACAACAGATGACTGTGGCTAACGGACGAATGGCTGAGTAACAAATGCCAGGGTCTGTCGGTTATTTTTACGCAGGCTGAGCAAAGTTGCGCTCATCGTGCGTTACAGCAATTGGAGCCCGCGACTCTTCCTTCGGTGACCTTGGCGTTCATTTACGGAAAGCGGCAGGCACTCAAATTTTCGCGGGCAAAATGAGACACGGTGGCGCGTTTTTCAGGAACGATGGGCATCGCTAGTCGTCAGTCTGTCGGACAGCACCGCTGAGGCTATTTTTAATTTTTCAGTAATCAAATTTGGTATCGACATCCAGTAAAGCCCCCCAGGTCTCAATATTTGACACGAACTTTCGATTATAGTTATACTCCAGTCCGTGGACAGTTTGGAAAAGAAAATGCCTTCCTAGTTTTGTGCTTCAAATGAAGTTATGTATAACTTTATTTGTATATGTATGGTTTTATCGGCGGCTGATAGCTGCGGCACCAAATGCAATATATTATTGGTACGCGGTATAGTGTAAATATAACTTCCATACAGTTAAATTATTTGTTCTAACGGAAGTAGTCTGACATAAGGGCGGACTCCATCAACCGTGAAGTTTTTTTTATTTATATCCTAGAAGTGAGATAACTTGGTGATGGTGGAACGAACGAGAAGATAATTTTGCTGCGCCAGGACAAATAAAATTCTAATATAAATGATAAAAGTTATTATAGTTTTCGGTTAGACTGTAGTATGCGCTTAAAGGTTGGTAATGAAATGAATAAGGCTTCTTTTCGGGCATAAATTACGTATATAAGAATAGTACTTATAATAGTAGTAATTAGAGAATATATATGGTCGCTATTAAATGGTAGGTGTTCACGAAGCGTGGTGGCCTCATGGTGGTAACAAGCTTAGCATGTTCCCCCACGTTTTATTAAAATCCAATACAAAGTCTCGGCTACCACGGTGCTATAGGCTCGTAACGATGCCAAACGCTCGTTTGGCATTTATGCTTTTCAAATGAACCTAAACGGCCTATTTACTTCAGTATTTGGTTGGCTCCTATAGTCTACCTAGCTGACTAGCCCGATGTAAGACGAAAGATACGATCAGGGACATTGAGTACAACAAATTTTTAGTCTACAGAACAAACGCCGTTTGGCATATCAGATGCTCCTCAGCTATCGAACAGGAAAATCAAATAATCGAGTTCTGCGTTTACTAAAAGGTCTATCTTGGGCTCCAAAAGAAGGAATTGCGTTTTCGACTTAATTCTAATTTGCAGTAGGAAGGGTTTAGCCCCTCAGAAGTTATTTGAGAATAACATGTGGCAGTTAAATAATGAGGAAGGTCAGTTAAATAGGTGCACCAGTAAGTTCTGTTGCAACTGTGTGATGATGTTTCATATCACCTCTTCGTGGGGTATGCTCGGGTATTTCCCTGTTTAAGAATGACAACTTTCTCTCTAAGGAAGAGGCTGGATTTCTTATCGTGAGCACAGGACAACCGTCACTCGATATTATTTTTATAGTGTAAACTCTTTTTGGCTATAGTTTTGACTGCTTCTAGGCACCAGTAGAGTCCGATCTAAAAGTTCCGCCTAGATTAGTTCTAAACCAACCAAGAAGATGACAAGAAACAAACGCATTTAGTTCCTCAACGAGGTAAATAAGAAGCCTAACTTTAAGTCTATACGCTTGTACCACTGAGCGCGAACGATTTCTAACGGCAGAGTCTGATATAAGCAGCTGTTAAGCATAACAGCAACGCTAAACAAATGATCTTCTTCAACCTTTCGTTGTTAAGAAGCAGGTTTGTTATGGAAATTCAATGCACGAAACCTCCTAAGCCAAGATTCAAGCACATAGATAAAAAAAAAAAGTTACCTTCTCAAACAGCCGCAGAAATTTCGAAAAAAGTATCTGCTGCGCTATTTTTGAATTCGAATCTAACGAAAAACACTTACTAGAGAAGTTGATTTTGAATGTCGCGAAGATGTTCTAACCGATGAATTTTATCGGTTTCGGTATGATTTTATCTCTTGCAAGTAGTCGTAATAGATAACAGCTGTTTATTCATACATAAATAATAGAATAGCTGACATCGTTAGGCACTACCTGAAAAGGCCCATATGCTACTGCTTTCACTACTAGATATTTACCCATTAGAAATTGAGGAAACCTTTATACCATAGATAGTTTATCATCGATACTGTAAAAGCGTGATAAGAACTATAAAAAGTCGATCGATTTTTCTAGTTGTCTAATTGCTGGCCACTACAATCTCAGTGGCCGTTCGTTAGATACTAACTGACCTGTCTCTAAAGATGACAGTCACTACCCGTGCCGTAACATCATGATATGTCCATATATATCTTGGCATTCGTGTATCCGAATGAAATTTCTATTGACACAATGCGCTCATCTTGTCTAGGAACGAACACACAGCGTAATCATTCCGGCTTAAAAAAACATTGTCTGTTTCTATTATCGACGACAAGATTAACTGTGTATATACATGCGGCTTATTTATCTAAGTATACAATGCTATATGAACACCTCCATTGACATAACGCAATTCATCTGTACATGTTCGTCCTTATGCGCGAAAGTTACGATGTATATCGAGGGATTTGTGTGCCGCTTAAAGTATGGCGTAAGTTCCCGTACATCAGTAAAAGTTTTCTGTAAATCTATATCGAACCTCAAATCTCATTATCAGCATATTATTCCCCGCTCTTATGATTCAGTGGTAATTTCTAATTAGAGCTACTTGTTTTTGATTATTTTTTTTTCAAATTTTTCATCGCATGCAAAGTGGCCTGATATAGGAAAAAGCTGCTTCAGAAAAAATACTCAATTAGAAATGGATATTGCTATTTTTTGTTTCAATTGTTCACTTTGTGCTCGGAGGAACTGGGCGTCTGAAGTACTACCTAGGCCAAAAAACACGTACAACTCAAAAACATTTTTTTAAAGCACTTATTCAAATTGCAGTGCCATTACGGAGCTACATATTGCTTGAAAAAAACTGCTGAGTATTAATATCACAGGAACTCATATTATTATAGTTGCTCTTTATTGCAAAATCCAGGCTTGCTTAGAAGCCGCTAACGATATATTTTATACGGTAAAAGTGAATAAATAATTAGACAATAGGGACATGATGGATGATTATATGAGTAGACGTTTCACTGCCTACTTTTTTTGTTATTTTTTCTGGCAAAACACCTCCCTGATATATCCAGTTCGATCGGATATAAATTATGTATAGTCTGATTAGAGCACTGTCCATCGAAGCCGTCCATGCCTACCCAGGCGTCCGCATTTTCTGCGGAGCTTTTCCGAATCATCGTTTGAAACATCTAGCTTGATTTTTGCCGTATCGCCTCGATCGTTCGTCAATGTCGAGGCCAGTATTTCCCATCATTTTTTGAACATGTCCCTCTAGGATACAGGACAATAATCGTTGCCGTTAGCTCAGAAGTTGCTCGAAGCACCCTTAGACTACCACCAATTACCTTACAATCGTTTTGTTTATTACCGCTTGCCTTTATCTCTTCTACACGGTTTAACGTAGAACGGCTGCGTTATCTTAATCGAGCGAGGGAGTCGGGTGCGTGGACCAATCACAAGAACTGAAACACGTACGTGTCACTAATAGGAACTGTGCTAATACGGTGGTAGCATGTCGGAAATCACTTCATTCGCACTTTGTTACGCCGACCAAGACATTGTGTCATACGGGCAAGTTATTCCAGGAGTTATCAATCAAACGATCTTATCGTTGTAATTTATAACGAATGGTTATTGACTTCTGGCTAGAGGCCGACTCGCGAGATATCCTGTCATGGCTTAGTGGCGTGAGCGATAAATCAACGCTGGAGGCAATATTTTACCTAACGTTGGCACCGTTTTCATTGTCGAGAAGTTAATCGAAGTTCGACTCAATTTCAAGTCGTAATCAACAGTTCCAACTTAGGCAGCTCGGTGATCGATATGCCTTCGCTGGGTAGAGCGCGCCAACGGTCTGCCACGATATGATGTAGTTTCTATAATGCGATGTGTAACTTTGACTGCAGAGAGCAATTCGTCTGGCAGGGCAGACGGCAAATGAGTCAAGTACGCTAGTGCCGTATGGCTAGAACGAACAGCTGAAAAGCACGATCAACCCGACATCTCCTAGATTCATTCTGTAATTAAACGCTTACTAAGCAACTTTACCTTTAACTTCCTTTTCTCAGTTATTACAGAGGCAAACATATAATAGCAATCAACAGAAGTGTTAAGCATTCAGCACGCGTAACAATGCGTGATGAAACTTCTAGCCGAGTTGGCTTTTTCCTAGTGATAATGCCCATTCTGCGTCTGCGACGCACTATGTCCTAGTCAGGACCGAGCTAGACAAAGTACTTCTATTTAGGGAAAGAGGAATTTAATTATATTCTGTACCATTATGACTACTGTGTGTTACTACACTTAAAATCGACGTACTGGCCAATCGTTACAGAGGGAATACACCGAACACAGAGAAAACCCCGTCTTCTAGTCGAATGAATATTGATTACTGCAGTAGTTCTAACCCGTATATTATATCATTATAATATATTTTCATCTCTTCGAGCTCATGACCTTCCCTCAGTAACCTATAAAATTTTAAGCTAACATGTAGGTAACTGTTTCAGCCGGCACATAGAACAAGCGTGTCTATTAATGCCATATTTTAATTAAAGTTTTCAGCTATGGGGACTGCCAAATCAAACATGGCAGTTTTTTTCTGTTGCAAGCAGCAAGATTTGGGTTGCGGCCCATCGATCGTGCTTTCCTTCTACAGTTTCAGCGTGGTTCTTGGGGCGCGTTATCTACTAAAGACGAGTTTATTGCGCGCTTTTTCAAAACTTATTCGAAACACCTATATATCATTCAGCCTGTTATTGTGACATGTCGTGGTTAGCTTGAGGCTGCAGTGAGCGTAGCGAAAAATCAGCTTAGCACTTAATATATTAACGTGGATATTTTTACGTATAGTAGTAGCCATAGCGTGCACGGGCCGTCTTTAGAGTGCACTGCAACTTACATCACCTACGACGATGACTCTCAAAGACGCATGTACTAAAAATCCATCAATATATATATATATGCATTTGTCATTCATCTCCGTGAATGATCTTTCGCGGTTACTGCGGTAATTGCTATGAGTGTGGAATTTTCCCCGAGTTACTGAATCGCGCTCGTTTCTTTCGAATCTGACTCATCCGGAACACGTGCCGGATTCGTCAACGCGATTTGCCATCACGATCTTGTTTTCGTTGAAGCCACTTCGTTTCACGAAACGCTTCATCATTTCAGGTCCTCTGGTTCCAGTCCCTCCCATTTCAGGTTGCTCTGTCGACTGTTCAAATGCTATTTATCGTACATATAATGGATTCCGCATTACGTACAACAGCTCCACTGAAAGCAGATCCATAAATGCTGTGAATTTCGGCCCGGATCTGAATTCAAAATTTCTTAGTGAAAATGTTTGCAGAATGCCGGCCGAGAAACTCGCCGTAACCTTTCCTTTTTTTGCAAGTGGGTTTTTTCCTCGTATAATACGAATTGCTGTTTGCCCAATGAAGCAATCCGAATTTCGTACGCAATGGAGTTTCCCACTGAGCTGCTAAATCGTGTGCGTTCCTTTTAGAGTCTGACTCATCCGGGAAGCATTTAGAATTCGTCAATGTAACTTGCGGTTGAACCCTCTGAATCAGAACTACATCAGGATTGAGATAGCATACCTTCAATGGCGTTACGACGATCACCATTGCCACTAGCGTTATGGACTGCCAATTATCCATTGTGGCCGCTCGCCGGCGGCCTCTGCTCGTCCTTTCTTACAAGCGCCGGTAAATCGAGTTCACAGTTTCGCTTTTTCCCTAGTCCGACCTTTTTTCTGCTTGATTTGTAGCAGCAAAGCACAGCTTGCTAATTTCTTTCCGCTGCGTTTCGTATACCTCGACCATCGGAGGTGATCGGGTTCGCCCCACCGATCGACCGAGCAGCCAACTGAGATCCACACAGCCACCTACTCGTACGTCCAGTTGCTTCTACCTACTTTCTATTCCTCTGCTGAGCTACTTTTTCTTCTCGGCATTTTCTCAACTCCGCTCTTCCCCTTATAATCACATTATTGTATATATCTTCTGTCTCTATATATATGGGCGTCCGGCAACGGCTTTCCCGACCGCTCCATCCAAAGAATCTTCACCCCTGCGTCTTTCTTCTCGCCTGCAGTGTCTGCTAGAGCCCCGCAACGCTTTCTGTCGTAGTGTAACGAGCAACAAGTGCCAGTCCCGCTGGACGACAACAACAATAGAAGCAACAAAATAACGACGACAACAACAGTGTAATAGCATCTGCTGCTATTGTTGCAACTGGTGTCGTGACGTGCTCAAGACACATCACAACTTTTCGTCGCCGGTAGTAAGGGAAATGACTGCGGGCATTGCGATGTTGCAAAACACATTCAAGGCAGACCTAGCAGCGGATTACGCCAGAAACCAGAAGAGTCAGAGCGGCTTAGGGAAGAAAGGAAAAGAAAGAAGACAAAGGAAACGAGAGCCTTGTGGGACTCCCAAGCGAGTAACGCCAATAGCGATCTTTTTCTGCCATTACCACAGAGAACACCTTCTTTCTTCTACCGACCGCTCGATAAACGTTCGGCCGTATCATGGCGGTGCCAGAAACGCCAGCTGTAGTAACAGCCACGAGCCTTGTCCACGAGTTACGAACGCTGTCCACACCCAACCGATCTGACGTGCCTCACCAGTAAATCTGACGACATAACGTATAGCGCATGGTATCCGACGGCCAGCAGCAACAGGATTCACAGTTACCGTCCACCGCTCTATCCTAACGGCGAGGTGACGCTGGCGTGGCGCCGCTGGCGTTTTCGATTTGTTGCGAGAGAGTGCGACACAGCGCAGCGTCATGCGCGTACTGCTCACGCTGAGGGCACTGCCACCCAGAGGACTCCTTTCTTGTTCCCTTTCTTCTGGTAGCCGCCGCCACCTTCCGCCGCAGCTTCTGTGGCACGAGGGCTGCAACGCAAAGTCGACGCGCGCCGCCGCCGCTGACGCTGATACCGTCGGTAGCGTCGAGAGAGCGCTGCCACCAGAAAATCTACTGATTAGTCAAACGTAGCTGACGCCGCTCGCCAGTGACCGTCCGTGCATCGATCGGTCGTCGTGTAGTAGTGTGGCGTATTGCACGAAGAGCGGCCGCGCGCCGCCTCACCAATAAGCCCGCCCGCCCGTCTGCCTGTTGAGGCTTCTCCACAAGCCTACCTGAGCTCTGATGGCGATATCGGCCGCGGTAGCAGCAAGCAGACGCGGTGTAAATTGAACACAAGCAGTGGATTCTGGATCATCCACCAATTGAAGCAAAAGTCGTCTCAGCAAAGATCGGTTCGTTTGCAGTCTGGTTAATCGTTCTGGCTTGATCGGTTGCTGGGTCTGATATAGTGGGATTTGGACGAATCGATTCAATATTGAGCCGAGGAGAAGCCTCGTCGTTGTTGTTGAAAACGATTCAACACACAAACAAATATACGTTGAAGGAACATCAAAATAGAAAAGTACCTGTGGTGCGCGCCTAAACATCTCCTCATATATGATAATATCCATGTACATATATATATATATATATATATATATATATACATATATATATATATGATTGTGTGAGGTGATTTTATCGGGGGTGAGTGTACATCCCTGCCGCTGGAACATATATGAATAAGTAATTAAAACAAAAGTAGAAAGGACATTGAAGCGTACGGCGCCGCGTAATCAAACGTGTAGTGAGCATTTATTCGTGAACGACCTAGCGGATACACCCATTTTTGCATAATCATATATCGTCATCCCTTGTAAAAAGAATTACGACCATCCAAACGTTTCCATTGGATTAGTGTGCTGTGTCTGTAACATTCGGAATTTTGCCATTGTGAACCTCGCTACGCGTTTCTCTCTTAACGAGAGACTTTGTCAAGCGTCTGTAAACCACAACGCATTGCGTGGAGACCAACCGGTAAGTTCCAAGCGGACAAATATAGGTCAATTGGTAGGTGTGGAGCGAGGATTCTTCGATTTTTATGCCCATTCCTAGGCTTGAACCGTTTTATAGGGTCCGGTTTTGGAGTTGTTTGGACTTCACTGTTCCTAGAAAGACCGTGAAGTGCGCGCGCTCGGCCTCGTAGCCGCACAACCATTATGAGTCCCGTCGGCATTGTTAACATATAGTAGCATGTTTTTTCCTTCATAGGAGTAATGTATAACTCTTCCAGTGAAACCTCTGTGATGATCGTTATAAACAAGGGAGCACCTGAAAGAGATGTGGCACGTGGGTGCTTTTACTGTGAAATAGAGGCCGCGCTATAGCGGTTTTTTACATTGCGTATATGTAGTATTAGGCATTACTTTAAAATCGTTTTTCCCGACTTGGCTAAGTTCTTCTTCTAGAATGGACCTGACTAGCGGCCTAGTCAGAAGATGTTATTATAGCTATTCGTTAACGCTGAAATTTGAACGAACAGAACGACTGCATGGTCATGGATAACATGGCAAAGTTCTTGAAAAGATGTATATTCAATTATTTTCACTTATTATTGAAAGTAGATAG
This sequence comes from Varroa jacobsoni, assembly GCF_002532875.2. Classification (NCBI taxonomy): domain Eukaryota; kingdom Metazoa; phylum Arthropoda; class Arachnida; order Mesostigmata; family Varroidae; genus Varroa; species Varroa jacobsoni. Next base: position 449,319 of record NW_019213543.1, on the reverse strand, counting down.
ATTTACCAATACGTATTCGAGACACTAAGCGACATACTGGATCACTGCTTCGACGAGTAGAGAATCCTGCAAAGACAAGATGGCTTAACGGATCGTGTTAAGGTTTTCAAGATTTTTTGCAAGAAGATTGAAGAATTTTTTCGAAGCGTAAGACCCATTTGCTTGGCCCTGCCTAATAGATCTGATAGCAGGACCAGTTGTTTGGCGGTGGACTGAATAGCGCATTTTCGATTGTGTCATTTCAGGATAATACATCGTATTTTCCGCACCGAGCGCTGTGAGTATCATCTCAGACGCTAGATAATTGTTATGTCAGAATTATCGGTTTTTTCGTTGGTCATCATTCGATCCCACAGCTCCCTCGCGAAAACCTAGCCCGTACGCTGTTGTTCCAAGAAGAAGCTAATAATCGACACTAGTTGTGTTTCAAGCTGTCCCAGTGTTTTTGTTGGGCGAAATGACAAGCGCGGGGATATTGTCTCGAGTGGGCTTTTGTTCCACGTTAGTACGCGTTTTCGCTCGGGTTCGGTAATTTCGACGCGGACTGGGGTGAAAACAAAAATACCCGGCGAATATCGAGACGGATATAAACGCAACATGTGTATAGTATAGTAACGTATGTATAGTAAACAAATTCTGTGTCGGGAGCTTACCACCACGCGCGTACTCGTAGCCTACGCTCACTGCAGGCCTTCAGGATCTCTAGTACCAGAGTTGATTACGAATTAACGAACGCTACCTAGCAACGTATTTGCTGAAACCTTTTTCACAACGATGCATGCTCACTGTAAGAGGCAAACGAGAAAAGGCCGGAGGGATATATATAGGGTTGTGAGGTTACGAGTTCGGGTGAGAGTTGGGCCACACCGTTTCCGTAATTATTTCAAGAAGGACTCGAATATAATGAGGCGGCCAAGAAGAATATTGCCCTTCACCGTAATTGCTCATCGGAAACACGGACGTGGTCGTCAATAGTCCACACGAGCTTGACCTATGCGCAGCTATAGTTGTCGCGGAGTGCGCGATTTGTTACACCTTTTCGTTGACGTTGGCCTGAGTCAAAGGGGTTTATGCTAGACCTAGAAAAGGCAGCCGTAAAATTCAGCTTTCGATCCTCGCCTCGCAGTCACGCTGGTGGGTTTGACTCTGCAGTAAAATCGTGCATTGCTAAAGCTAGGCAAATTGTTCAATTTGAGTTGTTTATATTTAGCCATCTTCATGAAACTAATTGAGGACGTGCTTGGCAGATGACTGAACGGACATCTTCGTATGTTGTCTGAAAACTCCCAAGCGGATATTCCGACAACAACATCATCATCGGTGTATTGGTCAAGTCGGCCTTTCTACATACTGATCGCTTCGTGACGTCCTGATGATAAACTCAGTGAATGTAGTCCTTAAGATTGAGTTTCAATGCTATCTATTCAACACGATTTCAGCTAATAAAGCAGTGTGTAGAAAAACAATGGACTGTTTTTTTGATGCCTCAACACGTTGTGTCGATATGATATTGCTTATGTGTGATTCCAACATTGTTTGTTTGCTCTTATCTGATTAAACTGTATACTTTCCAGCGAAAGTCCGATAAATACGTTTGTACCTGTGGCGAACGTCATTTCTGCACATGGTTCGAATCGGACGGCGTTATAGAAGCACCGTTGTTATTTTTGTTACTGTTATTGTTCCCACAGATATACCCGTTACAGCTGATCTGCAATGGTAGTCGTCTGTGAGCCGATGCTCGATCCGGCCAAACAAATGTTGTGGCACTCCTTCCTGTCAATGGGGCCCCGTTGCCACTGACTTTGTGTCGCCGGCTGAATTCAGTATTACGGCGGTGCAGCACGAGCAGCCGCAATACACAGAACCACCATTATAGCCGCTTCGAGCTTAGCAGCTCGAAAAAAGGAAAGCTTCAACATTTCTTTCTGGATCGGTCCACGCCGGCCCTGGATCGCTCAAGGATCCAGAATCGTCACTATCATGGTGCAAGTCAATATGGCTGGATAACAACAAAGCGAACGCATGCTCGTCAGCAGCAGCCGTCACCGCAGCCACCGCTGAGATGCTTATCGCGCGGAACTGACCGCTGATATCAAGTAACAGCAGAAGCTATTACTAGCAGTGGCGGAGTTATCTGGAGAGAAACTGTATACGTGAATAACGGCGCCTATGGTGCGGTAGTACAGAATGGCTCGCATATATAGTAAGGCATCGGCCGTTAGGGGCAATTCGCAGAGATCTAGCCTATCAGTATACGTGACCGGTTGTATGGATGGCGATGCTGTCGCGAATAGCTAGGCTTGAACACAGAGACTGACAGAACCCTAAATTTCCCTATATAAGTTGACGTTTTATTCAGCGTGTGTTTCGATTGCTTGTAGAGCAGCAACAGGTTTGGCGGCACCTGATTCTGTATAGTGACTGTCTCTATAGCGTCAAAATACACCAGAAAGTTTTGGTAGTATACGATGATGTTAAACAATAAGATGGGTTAATATATATATATATATACATACATATTGCATAGGGGAAATCTAGGCCATATACAGCAAGAGCTATATGAGCCACTCCGTTTTTTCAAGCAAGAGAACGTTGATTTATTTATTTTCCAATTCGAACTTTTAGAGTGTTTCAACTGTAGACGGGTCAAACACTTAGTGTAGTTTGTGTTACTGGGTTTTTTTTCTTTGACCGGGTTATAACGAACGAGGCAGTAAAGAAGCAGAGTAACCATCTCGTCTTCCTGCCACAGTTTTGCCCATCCTGGAACTACATTTTACATAGAGAACTATAGACAAGTTACGTTTCATAAAAGTCACTACATGAATTATATTGCCTGATCATCCTGGGGGCTATATACGATCTTGGAATACAACTCAGCTTGATAAGAACGCGTATGTGTGTATAAATATTAATTCAAACGAAGGCATCATCGTTTTGCAGTCGTTATACGACGTGTCGCTGCAATAACACGTCACATGTAGTTACTTTTTAAAAAAAAAAGTTGAAAACTTCATCGGCGTATTGTATCGTCAAAATAAAACAGCATACGAACTATTGTTATCATAGATCAGAACTTACCATGGATAAGTATTTGCCCCACATTAATGCATAACCACGGTAATAAACTCTAGTGTCGTCAATTTAATTTTAAGTTTTTAAATTTCATTTTTTAAATAAAATTGAATTCGTGAATACGCTAATGCTTAAGCCATTGAAGGGATGGCTCCACGGCGCGCAACATAATTCTATATACACCTATGCTAGACAAACCTTTATCTTTGACATGCTTGACTAGACAGTAACTTATTAAGAAGTATTGGCTTTCCTTTTTTTTCTTTTAACTATAATCGCAGTCTTTCTTAGGAAAAATTGCACTTTTCCTTAGGTTCATTGAATGACTGATTTCTTTGGACAGAATCATTGCCGGCCTACATAAACCCATATAGATATATAATGTTAGCAAGTTCCTTCACGCTTATATCTGTAGTCAAGCAAAGCGACCTGAAAAGAGATGCGGTACATTACTGATCTGACCTTAAACCAGAGTGGCGTAGAAATCACTTGAGGTTAGCGTGATCTTCATAGCACGTCTTTGAAGAAAAAAAAAACACAACTGATAAACAAGTTATTGCAATAAAAAGCAACGTTATTTAATGACGGCTTTCAAAGCCTCAAGTGACTTTTATTTCGCTTTTATAAATAGATTAATATATGCGCAAGTGGTTTGTGCGGTGCTCAGTATTGCACAAAATATCGTTATTTTAGTTTCACACGATCCGGTTCGCATTGTGGGATAATATATATTATTTTTTATCTGCAACTTGCTTCCCTCATTCATTCTTGATCGCCATACTGGGTCTCAATGAGTGTGACTCTCCAGTGAAGTGTTTCTCTGAAGTCGCGGTATTCGCTGTGAAAATACAGATTACTTTACGAGCCACTAAGGTAGGAAGACCTACGTTCGTCCACGCGAGATCAACTAAGACTTGACTATAGGTGACATCAATCTCGAAACACAATATTTGACACTAATGCCCTGAGGCAACAGCGTCATGTTTAAGGCGACTGTGACGACTGTCACAATCGCAATGACGGGGAACCGGCAAGGGGAGAGTGAAGGGAGGATCCGTTTGAGGAAATCCTGAGAGAAGAAAAGGAATTATCTTAAATCAGCCATTCGAAACTATAATTCGTATACGATCTAATAAATATAACAATCAATAGCCATAAGATAATAAAGTATGGGTATTTCCAGTGCAATTTCTGTTGGCATTATCGTCGTCTATTGTGTGCATGAATTATTAGATTTCGTATGATGCGTAGAGTTTTTTTTTTTTTTTTATGATATGAACAACACAAAGCGTATCTATATTTTGTTAATAGGTGTGTGTATGTATATGCGTAAGCCGATACAAGTAGGAGGCTCTGGCAAAGTGTTTCTAACCTTGACTATGCCGTAAATCGATGGTGGATCGAGATTTATCGATTGTAAACCACTGTAATATGGATAGCCGCAAATGGGACGGGGCAAAGATTTCTTAGCAGTTTTCAGTTAACGTTAGAAGTATAATATTGTACTACACAAAAAAATTAACGTGCTTTTTATCCCAAGCTCTATAAAGGTGTTCACATTTTACCCAATAAAGCACATATATTCTGACGTCGCGAGGGCAACGTCCATATTTTGATAACGTAGTGCGCACTTTGGTCATCACTGTTGACATTTGCTCGTCTCGGTAGTAAATGGCTGCAATTTTACTGAAAAAAGGCATGTTAAAACAATGGTAAACCTGTGGTAACGCACGAGTGCTCGATAACGATCGCTACTGCTTACCGCACTTTGTATACTGAAGAGGACTTCCACATTGTTCACGCTTTCAGTAGAAAACTCATTAAAAAATTGGCTTCAAATAGACACTGATTTGATGTCCAGATACGTAGTTATCAATTGGCCTAACTCGCCATTTTTATTTTTTCTGGTTGAACTATATCTGGTGAAATCATCTTGAGCTCGCTTTATGGACCTACCAGCATAATACAACGTTTAGCTTATTTTCGGAACTGCAGTTTAGAAAACGCTTAAGTTTTCGCTAACATAGTAATAAAAAAAAGGTGCCAAAACATTTTATGCCATAATTATTATATTATCAGAATTGCTGGTACCAGCTGAAATGCTAACTTCATGTTTGAATTGCAATTCAGGATTCATCGTACCCTCATGTATCAAAATCTTTTCCATAATTTTTTCATTCAGCGATCGCCTTTTTGATTCCTATGTGCGCCGCCAAATCACGTCCGAAACGGGTTTGGGTCGGTCTGGAAACGACATTCGGCACTCGGATTCCTCTATCGGGTCTTCTGATCTTTTTGCCCTAGCTTCGGGTACTCCGAACGCTTTGTTACGAAGTTCTATCCACTAAGCTGAAATACAGTATCAATAGAACACCGTTACGGATTATCACGCAGTAGATTCCACTTCAAGCAGGTCAACTCGACTGCTTCGATCGGCGTAAATACAGAGCCAACTTTCAATGAACTTTCGTCTCGCCCGAATCACTTAGTTAGTAACTACTATGGAACTCGTGGCAGCAACTATATGAGAAGTAAAGCAAGTTTACACTGCGCCAGACTTTATGAAGCCGTATCTTCACCTCCTTAAATAACTACCCATGCATAGACATGCTCGGCGATCCGTGACAGTTGGCGTTACGTAATACGTTTCAACCGAGCAGTCAATGCTCGTTACCGATTCAGACGAAGTCATTTATCATCGCAGAAATCTGCGACATATTTTCGCATTTCGCTTAGCTTGTTTAATTCGTAATGTAAGTCTGGTAAGGGATAGTAGTTAGGTGCTAGGAGCCGTGAGCTTCTATGGTGCTTGTGCTGTATAAATTTGCAATGATGCATGTATAATCATAATAATAATTAATAAAATTATAATATATAAAAGCATATTAATAGGTTCCATGTTGCTATAATTAGGCAATTACAGATATTTAATACCGGGCCTAAAAATTTTTAGTCTGAATTCGTTAAAGTCCTAGCCTGCCATATATATCTGTTTGATCATAAATACTAGGTCGGATGTGAGCATATCGAACCACCCAAAAGCTGCCATTTAACTAGCTGATTTATGAGTTGTGAAACAATTATACACACAAAAGTATTTCTATTCGCAAGAGAAAAAATAGAGGATCCTCGCATTTTGATGAGTGCTGACTGATCTCGTGCGCACATCGGAGCAAATGGAACTACCGTATTGTGTTCTTCTATCGTAAACGCGTCAGTGAGCGGAAGATAACCACAAGCGAGAAATAACTCGGATGAGCCCGATACACAATGGATGACGACGACAATAATCTACTACGATGTTACTGACCTAGAATCAGCGCCAACGCCGGCCGTTTGCAAAACATCGCTTTTGCAGGAACCCTTCACTTTCACGTGTAAAAGGAGTCGCTCTGGCTGACAGGAGTAGAAAAAAAACAACATCATCAGCGACAGCTGTCATCGGCGCCGGCGTTCTTCGAACGAAGTTCGAATACGTCACGAGTTAGCTGATTCAAAGGTTTTCCCAAAAGGTCACATAGAAGCGATAGGAAGTTTGCATATACAGACATTCGAATGGACTAAAATTCGAAGTTATTCTTTTTCCTTTGAGTTCTCCATTAGAACGACGGGCTAGACGATCTAGACGGACTCGATTCCTTGTGTCAATTCCGATGATATTATTTTAGTATAGGAGAAGGCAGAAATTATCTGCGATTATAACGTAGCAGATGTTGTCGTGGCTGTAACCGAACGAGCCTCGACTGTCGACACAAGTGGAAAAAGTTTAGAAACGCCATTGAAGTTGAGCTCGAACTTAACGGAGTGTCGAATCCGATAATCATTCGGTAAACAAGTGCTAAATTATTAAGTTTTATGTGCATGCTTCATGCGCCCTATTTAAAGGCAAGTTTACCAGTTCTATATAAACACTATCCAGTTTAGAGTCATTGTAACATTATTACTCGCAAATAATAAAACCTGATCGTAATAATAAAGACAACTTGAGACACAAATACAACAACAGTAGGAGCGCGGGAACTCTATTCATGCACTCTCCTAATAATTACATTCTCAATTTTACTGTTAATTACGTTTCCATTTTCTCATTTTCATTACTATTACTGCTTTCAATTGATGAAAAAACAGAATCGCCTTAAAAGAAGCTGAACTCTGTACATCGACATCTGAAGATCAAACTTCATTATCAAGCTCGGCGGGCTGACTCGATTCCCAATCCGAAACCATTTGACAATTAAACCCCTAGCAGCATTTACTCATTTGCTAAGTCAGTCGCCCATTCCCGCGACCACAATGCCCACCCCAACGGAGGCAAATCGCGCACATCGTCTCTGCAATTGCTTCTGTCACTGACATCATTTACGCTGAGCAAAAGAGCCAACAAGCATTTCGCATCTACCTGTGTCCTACACCCCCAGGACTCCCACTTGGTTCCGTGATCTGTTCAACTGCCCATCCATCTGAAGATCTCACTACCCACTGCGTCTTGATGCTCAAAACGCTGACTGAAAATGCCCCTTGACCAGCTAGTTCACGTCCGACACGGTGTGCACATCGACTGTATAGTCTACGTACGCGTGTAGTGTCGTCATATTTCTATAGACAGATACAATTTAGCAGGCCTGACTGGCCGACACTGTTCATGAGATATTCTGGACGCTGATACAACCATGGGGGTTGAACACTGCCAGTGAGACAGTAACAACAGCGATAATATCGGCTGTAGCCAATGGCAGCAACAGCAACTATAGCCGTAACAAACATAGAAAAACACGTTTATTTAAATTTTGTCATGTGTGTCACTAGTAGGTAACGGGGTTCGCGCGTAAATTCAAAATCGCGCGCGGATTAGAAACGTCGAACGCGCTTAGTTGATCAGGTTACGACGGATAAAGACGATACGCATGCAGCAGGATGGTACAAAGAAAAATAGGGGCCTCAATTGCTTGTTGAAATTTTAAAACGTCAAAATGGAAATCAGTTTAGTTGCTACAGACGTATATTTGGACATTTGCTCTCAGTAAACGTGTTCGTTGGTATCGTAGAAAAGCATGGCCGATTATATGATCGGTATTGTCCTTCTCATGAGCTATACGCGTGGATATCCCAGAATCTCGCTCTTAATAGAATCTTGAGGATGTTTTGGGCCTTATTACGGCACTTATCGCTCGTACTGGAAGAGCCCAAATTGCGATGTGGTAGACTTCTTACAATGCAGTACTTATGATTTTCTGATAATGGAGCATAGAGTTGAAGTATTATCAGACTTGGCCTTGCAACACTGATATCTAACAAATAAAAACAATAAATGAAAACTGAAGTTTATTTTTCAAGAATAAACTTTTCCCGATTTTCAGTCAGGCACCCCCGTACAAACAGCTTATAGAAATACAAATCGACCAAACTATCGAAAATACCGTATTTCATACAAGTGCCGCTGGGGGTAACCCATAGGTCTTCTTCTGAAGGGCGGGCCGTCAGCCTTGAAAGCCGGAGGTTTCAAGTGGTATTCTAGTTTACGTTTCACTTTTTTAGCTAATTTAGCTACTACACATTATAACACACTTAAATAGTAGCAAGGTCCTATTATAGCAGTTAGCAAACTACCTATGTACGTACATACACCAAGAATCGATAAACTGTTACATTTTCCTTGTTAGAAAAATTTATTTCGTTCACTATAACTATCAAATAATTATGGATAAATATAAATTAAAAATAAAACATATGCCATGCATTGCATCCCTCTTTCTACATGTTTGCTGTTTTTCCTGTGCACTTTGTCGTCCTCAAAGGTTCAGAAAAAAAAATTCCTCGTTTTATCGAACACTCAAGTCTCTTCTAGCCAATGGCATTGTACGCATTCGTTTTTTTTGTCCAATAATAGAAATTGCCGTCAATAAAAGATGCCCTGCTTCAGCGACAACAGCTAGTGTAAAACGCTACGACAAGCCTTAACGATTTGCATCAACGATTGACGCCAGCTGGCAATCGGCGTCACCTGCTGCAGCGATGATCTTTACGGAACAGTAAGCTCATCGGGTTAGGCTGCCATTTACCCACTCCCCAGCCTCGGTGAATATAAGTAGGTGGCGATAGAACGTCGTATTACCGTTTGACGATCGATCGGAGTCGTAGACGTCCGGACATTCTAAAGGTGATGTTATCTGACATAATCCAATAGGAAATGAGGAACCCTCTAAAAATCGCATGGACAACGACTCATGCGATTTTATTCGGGCCTAGTTACTTTTGTTCTTTTTTTTGTGTTAGTTGCAATAATACATGGTTATGATTCGCATTTACTGATTAAAATGAGTGACCGATTCTGAACAAAAGCAGCGTTCTCATCGTTTTCGGTGTGTGACTGGTTTTTTTACGCATTTTTTTAAAATTATGATATGCAAAAAAATTATTCCATTAAAGCATTAGAACATCTACACATGGATATGTTTTGTATTTGAATTTTTATCATGTAATCTTCAGTTGTATTTCCATTTTTCCAAAGTCATTTCACACGAATGAAGGGAACGTGACCGAATTGCCTCTTCATCAGACAAATATGTTAGTCCCAATTCAGGTAGCAATCGTGCAACTGTGACACTCTCAATCTTATAAGTACGTGGCATTTTATAATAGATCTTCAAAAACAGACAATATCTGATCTTCTTTTTGTACAGTGATTAAAAACAAAGAGCAACTGGACACCTTTATAACTAGGCGACTGAACCGTCATGCACATACCCTTCCGTTCTATTATTAAACTTGGATATGAATAGTAGCTTAAAAAAATGTCATCATTATTCAATAACAAGACATTTTAGTGTGTTCTCTAGGGGCTTTCGTCCTCTTCTTAACCTATTTACATCTATCGTTGACAGAAAGCAAGCTTCATCTGTCACAAGCGTACTCTAAAGAATGATAGCGTGACCCGATCTGCCCAGGATAACTTTCCTTTGTGGCAGCGTCCGGTTAAGCCACGCTAACGTGTCTCTACATTACTTTCACTGCCGACTTGATTTTGAGCATCGCGGCACACCTATCCCCCCCTTCCCACCCCACCCAGCAGAAGCATACAGAATAAGCGAAAAAAAAACGATTACCACTTTATAACAAATGACGATATAACGCGAGTAAAGTAGACAATTCACCATTGCACGATTTTCGTCTCGACGATTTCGCTGCTACGGCCGCTGCCGGTTTTTTTCATCGCTATTTCCCTATGTTGCCTCGCTTGGCAATTCGACTGGCCATGTTACCAAATATAGTAAGTACATATATGTTCGTGTGTATGTGTGTTTTACTTGGACGCGGCCCAAGAATTGACGAAATCGCTGGCCTCTATCGATTTCGAAATTGTTTCCCAGCGTTTGCCATACATTGAATACAACAGGCTCGTACATCTAATAGCGATGTCTAACGTCACACTTTATCGTTGGTGGTGGTCAAAATAACGCGGGGAGAACTGTCCCAGATCAAAAAACCAAGGCAAAACTAATGTAAGCAGAATCTACTGGGCGCTGAAACGCGTCGAAGGACCAATTTCATTTTTGTAAAAACGCCGTATTCAAGCACTGAACAGCAACGTATCGTGATGATTCTTTTGACGAACGTCAGTCATCGCGGGCGATTATCACGATGGACTACTGCACATGGTTTAAAGGGTATATCGTAATGAAAGCGGTAAAGCGACCTCTCGGTTGCATGCAGGCTTAAAACAGTGACGGCCTACGGGTTTCGGTAGCACTGACGGTGACCGGGTAGAGAAATGCCGTGTGACCTCACTGTGAAGTTGAACAGCGACAGCTGCACCGGAAAAATGTCGTTGCCTTCGTCCCACACGAAGTTTCAATTTCAAATTGAGGACTCCAGCAGCGGCAGAAGCAGGCATCACATGCTGTTCCGGAGACGTGATCAGAATTGGAATAGATGTACAGTAAAGATGGCAGGCGTATCTCTAAAGTCACGGTGGCGGCCAGAAGACGGTAAGCAGGAGAAGACATGGGTAAATCGTAGAACATAAAAACCAGGTTATTATTACATGGAATACGTTCTGTGTGTAGCTATTTCATGAATTTTTTTTACTTAACAGGATTTTTAGTTGACTTATCCAACACGGCTGCGGGCGAAGAAAAATTGAAGTTTATGACTATAGCTGTGCTAATTATATAATTACCACTATTATTATTATAGTTGTCGTAATTATTTTTCCAGTGCAATACGTGATTAAACCTGCAGGACGAATATTATATGCAATAGGTACATTACGCTAATAGATGACGTTAATGTCGAAACCGAACTGGGACCCCAAATTTCTACGAGAAATAATAATAATTGATGTACACAACAATGGAACGACTCGTGACGCCTTCGATTAAGAACATATCATTGCGATTCTATCGAGCGTCCAAATAAAATATCAACAGAGAATTTAGTTGTTAATTAGGCTTATTATTATTTCTTTCTAATTAGACAAAACGTAAAGTACTGTATCATATTAAATCACGACTGAGACGAAAACAAATGTTTTATCAAAAATTCAATCTTTACGTTGTATATTTTCACAGATACACCTATTCAACCCAGTGCGAACCCAATTCAATAGCAATCACACCGATATACGCTCGTCTTTCATAATTGATTATGTTTCTTTATTATTAATTAAATTATTATTAATTATAATTTTTATTATCAATTAAATTATTTGTCACGATGAACAAATATTTGTTCCTGATTCACAAATAACTTTTGGAAGTCAATATAAAATATACTAACTATTGACTATATCGAGTAGATGTTTCGAGCCTTCCCATTATCCATAGTCATATTGCTTCTGCAATAGCTGCTATTGACCATAAGAAAACTAAAAACCGTCACAATTAAACTATATATATATATATATATATATATGACAGCGCGAATGAGCCGTTATTAATATAACAAGAGCATACACTCTCCTTCTACATATCCGATACGGACTGATCGAAACGATATCCTTGGCTGTTTATTTTACTAATTACGTACACGACAATATTGATTATGATGTTCATGTACGCGGCTACTGCTATCTACGCCAGCCACAACCAATCTACTCCTTCCTGCACCGATTCGTCTGCTTAGCAACTTAGAGGAACATTTAATTAAAAGATAACTCTAGCCGTTTCGATAACATAGGCTACGATAAATACGGGCTATCAAGGTCGAGACGATATGATCTTATCGTCATGTTGGGTTGCTGTTGCTGCTGCTGCTGCTGCTGCATAAACTGTCACTATCGCTGACCGCTATGGGTCCACCATTCAGTGATTCAGTCAGTAGTTGGCCTAAAAGTAGCTGAGTCAAACGAGTATCCATAAGAGCAGTATCGACGAAATGAGCCGACATGAAGCTATCACAGCCTATGTTATGGTACCCGCTAAGCGAGTGGACTCGTGAATAAGTTGGCTTTGCCCGCCAACGTAAGCAGACTCAAGTTAGCCTGAAATGGCTGGACAAGCTACGAAAACTGAAGATTGAGTCAGCGTAGAAGGTCATAGTGTAGCGAAATTAACTAATTAATTAATTATTCGTATGGTTTAGTTTATTGCTGAAAAGTGTTCTGTTAATTTTTTTAACTTTACTGTCTATTAATTTGTTAAAATGATCGGCCCGGATTAATTGTTGGCTGGTTGACGGGATCTGTCGGACTAGATTGGAAATATACGCAGAAAGTTAGCATAGTATTACTTCGAATTTACCCTGTCGCCAATTACAACCTAGATGAGCATGACGGAAATTACATATGCAAGCGTAAAAACACCTGCGACCTGCTTTACCATTTTGTATTCACTAAGTTAACTTGTATGGCGATGTGTTCAAGTTTCGAGGTTTAATTTTCAAAATCTACATTTAGCTATCATCGAGAAACGCTGCGATGGCCGATTCCCTTTGAGTTAATAGGGATATTACCTAAACGACAATTCACAAGGCCTCCTGAGTACGCTTCCACCACCATTCCGGGTTGAAATCTATAAATATAATAAGTAGCAATCATAGAATCGACACTTTCTATGCACGTTGCACATTGAGCATACCACTAACGATATTCCTAGTGTTTCTATCTGCCCATTTATGTGGTTTCGTGTTAAGTAGGGCTTCCGTATAGACTACGAGCTGCGCTCAAACCGTGTAGATTTGGAAAAAGAATGTTGTAGACGTACGGGTTTCGCCTGTCAACGTCAGCTGAAACCCGTACAACTGGCGGAAGTTGCATCTGTCAATATTTTTTCGTGACCAGCCATTTAGTTACAATTATCATGTTCATGAATAGTTATCGTATTTACAATAAGAACTATCACATTGAAACATTTAGATCTGATGATAAGGCGCCGTATTGACGAAAATGGTTTATAAAAAATTTTTCATCTTATCGAAAAGCGTGCGTAAGTTTGGATTTACACAAAAGAAAACAACGCCTACTATTGATGAGCAATGCGTCCGGTGTGTGGCGCTGCAACGCCTATTTATAATCGGAAATTAAGAATGGCCGATTCAGTTTCATGCTAAATCTTAAACACAAAAGCAGAATGTTCATTCAATGGCGACCTTGAAATGCCCTTGAGATAGTTTATTTCTAGGCTATTGCGGTACGAAAAAACTATTTAAGGCATGACTGACAAGACAGATGTCGCGTTGCTGAAGATGATTTAATCTTCTGTATTTACGCATTGATTTAATTCAATTACTCATATTATTATTAATAATATATGCACGAGCCATATTATTTACAATCGAAACGTTATAATGGAACGCTTTTTGTGTATGCTTCTACGCATAGATAAAAAAAATTAGGTTGGTAATACGGCGCTCACGAAATACCATAAATGGTCAAAGTCTATCAATAAGCCCGTTGATATTCGATACTAGCCGATCGCTTTTATTGACCCGAATGAAGTACTCTATCGCAAGGAAGTGTTTCTTTCGTATTTACTTGCTGCAGTCTGCAAAGAAACATAGGGTTCCGTGTCTTCTTTAGCATGTTCGAGCCGTTATTGGAATGGCTCCCTCGTCTGAAACTTGCCGGTTTCTGGCTTTTCATGTCCATTATACATCATAACGTGAAGGAGAAGCGTCTTACACCTGCTTACAACTAGTACGTAAGTTAGCCAAAGCGTTGTTACCCGGAAATCGTCCATTTGACCTTCGTTTTTTCGCTAGCAGCAGATTTCCCTCAACTGATATTGTTTCTGGCCACGTAAGTGCACGTAAGAAAAACTTCGTCAACAAAAAGCAAGCTATGCTTCACAGGCGGAATCTTCGAAGAACTGACTCTTGTTTACATTGTATTGAAATACACACCGATTGATCAGTGTACGTCTATCTCTACATGGATATGCAGCCAAATCAAAGAGCGAAACATACAATATGTGAAATCTATTTACGCGCATGCAACAATCATGTTCAAAGGGCGTCTCCCAATGGCAGGTTAACTCTTTCCGGATAGCCGTGTATCAGCGATCAGATGCTCATACTATCCGGAACCCTGCCCCGATATCACACGTGTGGGGAAGAGTGTGCCGGTGACAATCAGCCCCCTCGATTTACAATATTATCTGTTTCCCTTCATCGCCAACACAACTAATGACGGCAACAAAAATAACGACAATAACACCAAGGGTAATAACCACAAATGACCAACACCCGCGATTATTACGAAAGGAACAATTACTGACCGTTGAATTTCCCCAGGTTGAAAATAGCGCAGCCGTAGCCATCAGCGCCGTGAGTGCTGAAATCGCTTCATGTAAAGCCGAATGGAGCCGGACCCAATACGGAAACGATACGATCTGTCTTAAAGGAGGGATATAAATAGCGGTCGATGCCCTAAAAATTCTGGGTGGTTTACGCTGTCGTCCATCACTTTTAATGCTGGCAGCGCAATCGGCCTGAACACTCACATCGGATCTCTTATAAATCTTCCGTTAATACTCCGCGATATTCCTTTGTCTACACCCAATTGTGCTGCTCAGGGAATGAAGTGAAAGATGGCGGCGTTCCTCTGCGCGCGTTTGTCATCGTATAGTGACTCGAACCGCAGTTCTTCCTTGGGTCTGCAGTTTCCAATCGTCGCTAATGGGGACGGCATTACAGAAAACGATTGTAGACGATTCTTTGTCGGATTACACTAACGCACAAACAGCTGGCAGCAATATTCAGTGCGTGTTACATGAATGTCTCTCCCTCTGTGGTGTTCTGGACCTATATATATGTGCGCGTTTGCATCGCGATCCACGAGTTCGGTAAAGGTGGCTTTGCTCATAAAACCCATGTTCCTTTTACCAAACCCGATAAACATATGTTTTAAGTTTTATGCCCAGTTTTCTCATTAGGTACAGCCTAATTGTTCTGATTTTTTTCTCCCATGGTTTTTTTTTATCATGGGATAACTATTATCGAGTCACCATTCTACCTAGTCGTACGCGCACACAAAAGGGGTGCTTTTGCCTATAACACCATATCAGAAAACTGTACATCGCATTCGAGATTTACCAGAAACTAATCTTCAGAGAGATCTTGAAATAATACCATGCAACTCAATGCCCACATTGATTTTTAAAATTATTTAGCTAAGTAGTCATCAAAGAATTGTCCCCGTCGCTACAAGCGCTATTATTAGAAAAGTCACTGAGCGAATATTTCGTCTGGCTTTCGTCGTCTTCACATAAATTCAGACGTTTCATAGGTCATCAGACGACGTATCTTCTTCAATACTGTAAATATTTTCCTCAGCCGATGCCGTCATTAGCGGTGCCGGAAGCTTCGTCGACATGGTGTAGATGAAATGAGTAACTCGAACTATCAGTCCGTTGGAGGTAACTGCGGCTATGCAACAAACGCGAACCCAAACACAGTCAGAAGCAATCCTAGTGCCGTATGACGAAACTATAGACGATAGTTGCGCAAAGCTAAAATGCCCCGACAGAGCCACAGTGAAGAAAGTAGAAGTTGCCTTAATAATACTGATAAGTCTGAAGCAATATAAAACAGAGACGAAGGCTTTATCTTGAGCCCGGCAAAAAAAATTGTTGCGGTGCACGGCTGGACTCCACAGCAGGTGCCATATTTGTATATAGGGTGGACCAAAAGTCTGCTTACACTGGCAAACGATAACACGGCGATAGGAACGGCGATTCTTTTCCAATTTCCAAGAATTTTTCCAGTTTACACGGATGTTACTTCAGCTGTGAATCTGTTTTTTCACGACACTGTAACTCTATAGTAACTGTTCGAAATTGTCTCATTCTATGTATGTATGCACGAATGCTTATAATGCGAAACCACAGATACGGTGGCATAAAAAAATGTGAAAAAAACAGCCTAGGCGCATGTTACCGGTTGCAGTATGGCAAGCTCTGTGGCAAATAATACGTGGAGCTGGGGTTGAAGTAACTGAAAAATACGGCTTCAAAAGAAGAAAGAATAATACACGACAACAGATTTACCAAAAGGTAAGCCACACCAAGTGGGAAGAAATAATGGCTACACACTTTGAAATGGGCATTTGCGTGCTATCAAGGAAATCCTCAATCCTAGCTCATTTAGTGTTTTAATTGATATACGTGCCCAGTAGAAACTGTTGTAATGCAGATGTTTGTGAACCTGGAAATAGAAGACTCTACCGCCAACGAAGGAATTTCGATTGGAAGATCAGCTGGCTGAACTAAACAATATGCAACTGAGATAAGTACGGGCAAGGCGTCACCACAATAATTCCTGGACGGCGATTTAAAAGCCTCACTGTCCAAGTTATATATTCCAATATAGCAGGCACAATAGCAAGGTGGTCAGGGTTAAATAAACAAAATTGTGTGATATCTACAAGGAACGATTTATAATTACAACATAAAACTGAATATGTGGGTGAACATATAAGAATCATGTGAGCCTTACCTGGGATACACAGACGTACTACCAAATTGGAGTCTAGTATTGTTGTTGTGTAATTGAGTATCGAAGCGCTGCCAGCTAAGGCTTCTGTTAATTATCCCGAAAGATTTTTGGAATAATCCTATCTGTCTTGTCCGACAACGGGGATCGGTGCGCAGACCTGGCTAAAGCATTGTACTTGCTTACCTGATGAAGGCATAAAGAACATCACTCTATCAACCGATTGGGAACCCTGTATATATATACTACTCGAAGTTGTTTAGCTAGCGCTAAAGCTTCCGTAGATGTCCAATGACAACACTTCATTTGTTAGCTAGACTTCTGCCTCTAATCAAAGCGCTTAATGTACTCCATTGTTCACTTGTAGGGAAGAATCGAACATAGTAAAGTCATATTAGTCCAGCTTGACACTCTATGAAACATGGCAGGTTAGGTGTCTCGTCGATATAGTCAGAATGACTTCTTATGAGATCTTCCTCAACATCTGATATAAGCATACATAATATTTGTTGGGATAGATGAATTAAAAATGAGCGCAAGCCCATCGCAGTGTTCGTACCTATCGCGTAAATTAAGCCATGCAGCATATTTTCTTCTTAAGGCTACAATAAGGATTCGAGTCTGTCATAAAAATCGGACGTGTGCTACCTAGTTCCGCTTGCTCATAATCGGGCTGGCGAATCTACATCTAAATAGCCCTCTCGATATAAGCGTCTCTATATTATGCGGCTATACAAGCGATGACGGCTCCGAGTTCACTATCCTTCCTCCATAAAGCAAATGGACATCAAGAAAATACTCATCATTTACTATGAGGGTCAGACGAGGCACTCGCCATTCTCACTATTCAGCAGAGATGCCTGTGTACCACATCTACAACTACTGATAACTAAAGCCGTACTACTACGGACGGGCACGGCAACGTGCACCTCATTGTAACGTCACCAAAAGCTACATATAAGTCGCAGAGCAGATTCCGTCGCCAGCAGACGGTAAGTGCTGGTATGATGTAGTAGAATATTGGGTTTACCAGTAGTGCGTTTTTTTTTTCTATGATACCCCAGCAGCCAGGTCACAGCGACACATGTAAAGGTTTCTCCAACTCTACTATGCGCGTAAATACCCGGCTCCCTTGAACCCAGTCCGTAGTCAGCTCCATAGTTGTGGATTTTAAGCATTTCAAAGCCATTTGGCTCTTACACACGTGGCTTTTCTCTATGTTTATCCTCTTTTGACAGCTGGCAGCAAAGAGCCTCCTGACCTAGACAGCTCAATATTCCAATTTTTTTTTTGTGCCATTAAAAAGCAGACAGGAAATTAGCAGGCAACTAGCTGGTTCCTTCAATATCATATTCGCATGGGTGCTGAGTATATCGCTATGGAGCGTCCCTTCTCCATATTAGGGAACCTTTGCTCAGTTCCATTGTCAGCAGGTCAACAGCTATTGGTGAGGTGTCGCTTTGTTCTATAGTTGTCGAATAGAAAATGCCGGGCTTCAAAAAGATGTCCTGTCGATGATGGGCGTTACTGCTTCTGCAAAACTAGTCAGATCGCATTGTCCAATTCTTATGAAAACAATTATTTTTCATTGAATCGCTGTGCTTAACGATGGCGAACACTAAGAAAGTTTCCCACTACCTGAGCTCTATATGTTTATTATATTGAATTATTGAACAGATTATACTAAATTATACTTAATTTTTGTGATTTTGATGAATGATTGATAATCTGAACATTTTATTCTGATAAACTGATAGATCTGACAGATACACCAATAGAACAGAGTATTAGGTTTACTGTATATTCGATTTGATATGGTCACCTTAGTAGTCTTGTAATCCTTTTCTGTGACATAGTACCCACGAAATGCTTGGAGTATTGACGAAATGTATTGCATGTCCAAGTTGGGCCGATCTGTACTACACCACAAATACTGGTAACTTCTCTCATCTTCATTGACTCAGTGTGTCTTGTTTTACTGAGAACTAAGCGGCCCTTAAAGCGATGCTTGATCGCACAATAGACCAACCAGAATTCAGACTCGTTAAAAATTGGTAAGACAAGACATTTGGCCTCTTTTCATTGCGTTCCTTTTCATACCAGCAATGCCAAACCATTGCGGATATTGTTGCACCATTTTTGCTTAGAACTTGTGAGGTTTGCCCACAACTGACACTTGCTTAAACGTGCTTAATGAGATTTCATTAGTTATTACATCCAAATTACGGGCCCACCATGTGCTCGGCAGTACGGATCTACTCACAACCTAAGTTAGAGGCCGATTCGAGAAGTAGGAACCTTTTCGCGTCGTGCGTTGCCTAGTTTGCTCCAGAATTAACAAAACGCTTTTGCGTGCGAGCTTTTTCAGCAGATTAAATAGTAAATGAGTCCACGATACTCAGGCTTAATGCTGTTATAAAATTCGCTTGAACAGCGTACATTTCCAAAGATAAAATAAGCAACATGGTATAATGCCTTGATGAGTACACGAAACTGTTCGGTATTACATTATTGTTTGTTACATAGCTTTAAACAATACCCTTAATTTTCTTTTACCAGAACCGACAAACTCCGTCCTACCAAATACGATCAATATTTAAGTAGAACAGTACCAATTATATGTATATAGTGTTTTCGTGACGCAAATGCTTACGATAGTGTTTTTTTTTCTTAGTACCAGATACATGAAAATCCGGCGGAGTGTCACCTATTTTATAATAACCTATGAAGGCCGTTTGCTTAAAGTGTACTGCCGTTAATTTGTCTCTAGCCTCTATTTAGAATATATCGCTTTTTTTTTTTTTTTTTTGAATATAGATTCTAGCTGTAAGTGTGTACGATTACGCCTAGTTACACGTAACGAGCATTAAGAGCTGACATAGCAAAAGTTCATTGGAAACATCCGTGCCTGTGTTAATGACATGTGGGTCACACTAGGCCCGCTGTAGGATATCGCCAGAAACTTTATGGCCTAATGACAAGGCCAAAATTTAGAAAATATTTCCTAGTGGTATATACGTAGCTGCACCATTTAGGGGACAGAGAAGTGGTATTCTTATTATTGATATACATATAGTTATAACATTGATGCGGTAGCCCGACAGCCACATGCGAATTAAATGCAGACTACGAACTAATTTCCCCAAATACTGAATTTCGCATATGGTTTGTTTGCCCTTTACTGGGTCGCTGCTCTTCCATCCACCGGCCAATATTCGCTAAGATTGTACTACATAAACACCAATATTGGGAGATGCAACAGCGTCTTGACCGTGTACAGTCTTTTTTCTATTCCTCTTTAATTTTTGCTACATTTTTCCTCCTGCTACTTTACCAAACTTCAACTGGGACTTTTTCAAATAGTCAGAAAACGTTTGCCCCTCCTCACTCACTCTGATCAATAAACCCACACTTAGCAAAACCCAGCAGACTGGCTTGCGATGAAGTGGGCTTTCATTGCAACCTGTTCCGGTAATAGCAGAACGACCACACATTTTATTCTGTGAAATTTGGACCTGTTAGGAGGAGCGACCCCTTCGCGAATTTTTGGCTGATTCATGTAGATTGGCATCTTTCAACGGGCGTTGCTTCTGCTCGCATTTACCATAAAAAAAAAAAACAAATACGTTCGAAAATAGTCTATTGAGAAGTGGGTTAAATGCAACGTCCTGGTAGGGCGTGTTGCATATGTATGATATATTCGTGTTTGCATCTAGCCACGATTTTCGTGTCTGCTGCGTACTAGGTAGACTGTTCTGCTTAAAGGCTACTTGTTGATTCTGCTTAATACGGCATAAAAGTTGTCAAAGGTATAAAATGATCTTCATTTTTTCACAGGGGAAAACAACTGGACAAAGGCAAATGATTGTGGTGATTCAATAGACAATAAACGTTTTCTGAGATTAGAAAACTTTTTCGTTATTTTTTTTTCAGTTGAATGTTAGCTTGAATTTTGAGAACGTAAATGTGCGCATTGGATTATAGTGCTAGTAGCGTATCAAAGGAAACACAAGCCAGCTGATAGGACAGTCAAAGCATACATAAATCGGATATATAAAGACAGCCATTTCGTATAGGAACTCCAACAACAATCGCGTTAGAAGCAAAGTTAGAAGATGGCTATTGAGTTAGTTAAGTTAATTTAAGTATACAATCAGTAGTATCATTGCTCGACTGTTATGGTCCTAAAGGATCGTTCTATTGGTGAATAGTACTATGCAAATTTCGTAGGCGTTCATGTATGCATATCTGGTAGTAAAGCTTTATTAGGACTTGATAACATTTTAACTAGAACAATTGTGATTGAAGTCATTATGGTGGCAGTATTCTTGATGAATCTACAACCTTAGGTAAACGAGCTGAGTTGGCACTCGTTTTATTACATACTATTTACTATATATAATAATATATTACATACATTTCTATACATATATACGTTACTCGTTAGGTTGGTTTAGCTTAGATAATGGGATACTGTATAGAAAATGGCTAGACAGATTGCTAACAATCTGTGTATTATATGCCTGCATAATCTGGTCGTTTTATATAGCCGTTATGTCATCAAACCAAGTGGCTTGGAAGAACAACAACAGGGTCAAAAGTTGTGTATCTATAAAGGAAGAATATCAAGTTCTTACATATGTATGTTAGTATGAGAATTGCTCTTCTAATTTGTTAGATAATATTACGCAAAGGCTATACAAAGACGCCTTTGTTAGAAACATATGACCGACTGAATATGGGTCGTTTTGTGTCTCTAAGCGTGTTGTTATATATAGCTGCATGATGCCATTGTTGTTACGGATGACGCTTTCGAGGTGTTAGCAAGCATGTTATCTTATCGATAATATCAGATAAAATTTCAATGCATATACTTGGTATGGTATTTAATTTTGTCGCTCGCATTACACAAATCAATAGCCCAAAAAATTTCTCCCTCATTGCGCCTTCATGCTAGAAGTGGATAAAGTTACTTTAACTTAGTCTATCTGTCACGTCGCTACTATCCACCTAAGAAATAATAGCGTGACGAAGATCGTTCGCTTGCCCCGCGCGAACGAATTTCGCTTCATTCTCGTGCGCAACGATTTTCGACATTGCCGATTTTTTTATTTCATGAAAATATCAAAATTAGTTTTGTTCATTTGTTCCCTTTCGTATATTCCTCTAGCTACAGTTGTCGATGTTTATTAATTCGGCCCTCATCGTTTGCTGACAAGGGTAATTTCTGATTATTTCGATTCGCGCAGTTTTAACTTATCAGTAAAATAAACACTAGAAGAAGCCAAGGTTCTGTGCTGTCTCGTGACGCGGCATCCCTTTTGTCCAACTGCCGCTGATTCATATGTCTCGCTGCTTCACTTTTGGCAGCTGTTGGTGTGGTCTTCAGACCAGATCACTTGATCGATCAGCCTACGCTTGGCTCGTCTAAACGCCGCGCTAAAAAGGCAGGTTGAGCAGCAGTTCGTATGGCGGCTGGCAACATATTGGTCCCTTGTCTGCACAGTAACGTATTGAAACCATACGCGTCTGCATGTCCCTCTTGCGGGTTGATTGATGCTGGCTCCTTAGACCCACTCAGGATCCATTGGCAAAGAGAACACTGACAGGATAACATAAACGTATTTGCAGGGAACCAACAACGTACACAGCTTAACAACAACTTCAACAATGTTTTATCAACGTCAGCTCCTATCGCCTGGAAACAATAGTGCCCCGATACGTGTAAAACGTCACGCTCACGCACGCACGCACGCACGTAGCTCCTTAACGTTCGCTTTACATTGTCACCTTCGTAAGTCATTGCCGATCATCCGCGCGTCCCCTAACCCTCAGTCCATACGAGAGGTATGGCTGATTGTACAGTCGTATTCAAAATGAACGAACGATGAAAATTCACGAGAGTTGGCGTTGGAAAAATGTTATAGACGGACTTACGGAGTCTCTATCATACATGTGTGTAAAGCATTTTGATTTTTTTACTTACTTTTGCCGACGTACGTGACGCATGATGTCATAAAGCAGTAAAAGAAAAAATATATAATATATATTATATATATATATATATATATATATATATATATATATAACAGAAACGATATATAACTTTTAGTCACGAAAGATGATCGAAACTAGAGGTTGTAATTCATGCTCTCCCCAGCCGAGCTAAACGGAAGATAAACGCTGGTATTAAATCAACGCAACGAAGATGATCATTGATTAAGATTCATCCAATGATCATTAACGACATATATCTAGTTAAGAAAAAATGCAATAAAATACGTCGTGCCAAGATACCACTTTCAATTACAAGATTTTTTCATTTGATTAGTATAAAATAAATGTTATTATTTCGGAATTAACAATGATCGCTTTGCGACAGCATCAGACAGTTAATCTATTTCTCGGAAACAGATCACACCGCTTCAGCGTTTGTCAGAACTTTAAAACTTGACATCGAAACTGCCAAAATACATTTTCTTCTACAGCGTTTTAGTCGTCAGCTATTGGCTTGATGCAATGTACGTAAATGGTCTCCCACATTACATAAGACAATTACTGTCTCTTAGTATGTAATCTTCAACTCATCAGGGATTGAGTAACTGCAAACGTATGTAATACCCTTGTTTTTTTTTTTTGTCTTCTAGTTTTTACAGCAGAACATTACGGAGGAGATAATCGTTTAACTAACACGACCTTAGTCTCGAATGATTAGCCAGATGTTCTCAAACATTCGTAGAAAATAAACATCTTTGTGACATATCTACATTGTCCAGTAATTCTAAGTGCGCTTTAGTATTATACTTCACTTGCAAGTACGGAATTCGCAAAACAACAAAAATTTGTATTTGATTTATCATTATTCGTTTCTTTGTTTTCTTTTGACAAACTTACCATCCAACCTGCCAAGTTCTCACTTTTGGCACTATCTTGTCCAATATCTAGTTATTGCAGATTATTAGCGCAGCTTTCTCGTTCGTTCCGCGCTCGCGGTCTTGATTTCTTTTTTTTTTTTTTTTTTTCTTAAATAAGATTGAAATTTCTTTATCTATTTTAGTGCCACTGACCGCCGTCACCTATGCGACTGTTTTTATTGCCGATCTCAGTCGCACCCCCCACTTCACCCTGCTAAATCGTCAAACAAAAACAGAGAATATTTACGTCGCTATGTCCGGGCGCGAAAAGGAGGGCGGAGGGGATACTTACGCCGTTTCCGGGGCGGGAACACGGGCGGACACACTCTACCTATCTATTGTGGCTTGCTCTTAAAAATTTCTGTTTTCAGAAAATCGTTGAACAAAATAACAAGAATTATTACCACCATCAGAACCACAGCCGCTCCGTGCTATTGCTATCGGCCACTGACAACGTGAACATTACAAAGAGGGTTCACACGCAACCAGCTCTCACTCCTGCAGACCACTTACAAAATGGATAGAAAGTGTTCATACCATGAAGCTTTGCCTGTCAAGGCAGCCTTCCCGTCAACGCTTACTTCACCGGGTACTCGCCAGGCGTTCCAGTCCAATGTAGTTAGTTCAATTTTAGCTCGGTGTCGCTTTACGTCCTGCTCTCTAGGAATCGTTTTTAAACAGCTATTTTTGACTGAAAGGTTTAAGGATCGACAAACCTAGTCAAAGGTATGGGCGCGTATAGCAACGAAACAAAGACGGCAAAACGCCACACATGTCACAATGCCGACAGGCTGAAGCAAATCTTATCACGGACAGCGGACTAAAAGAAGTTTCTGTAACGGCGGTGAGCCAATTGGGCGTATAGACGTTCAGCAGCGGCAATAACAGCAATAGGATTCGAAGATAGAGATAGAAAAGTCGAAAATGGCGTGAACAGTGGTTGAAGCATTTCAAAAGCAAAGCGACGTTGCTGAACGGTCTACGCGAGAGACTCAATCTGACGGACAACGAGATACTCCGTGGACTTAATTCCGGGAATGTTTAGATCCAGATCGATTACCCCGATCTGGGCTGGGGAAAAACTGCCTGATCTCTGATAAAAATTCTGTAGTAGAAGGTTTTGTACGGCGGCTAAAATGGCCACCTCGCTGTAACTTGCCTCGAGTCGCGTGGTAACTTGTCAGTGCACCTATCTAGGGGGAAACAAGATGCAAGAAAATGGCTAGGAAATATGCGACGGAATCGAATAGATAGAGAAAGGAAAGGCATGTTTGCAACGCAAATCGGCACAAGAAACGCTGTAAAAATTGTAGCTGTTGCTGGCAGTGCCTATTACGATCTAACGTCAGACGTCCTTGATGATAGAGCACACAGACTCTGTTGGCGTAGCAGTAAGTTAGAGTGCATCGCGTGCCTCACGCTATGCCGAGAGGGGTACGGAATCATGCTAACTGAATGGTAAGAAGCTAATTACAATTGCTGGAAAAATCTATGTTCCTCTAAAGTGTTTCCGTGTAGAAAGCAGACACACATTTAGTGTAATCATACAAATACAATATGTGCCTAATATGTGCTACAATTTTTTATCGAATAGTTGTGTTGGGTAATGGGAAAAGACATTTATTAGGATTGTTTGATTAAAGCAAAAGTAATCAGAGGTGTTAAAGTTACGTTTAGAGATCGTGTAGTAGTGACATCGGAGCCGATAATTCTGCCGGATGGCACTGATCAGAATGTCTATTTTGAAAGGTTGTCTTTATTGCAATAAATAAATTATTTGAGAATAAACAAGTTTCAATAAATGAGTTTTCCTTCTAAATCGCTGCAAACGTATGTTAAGAACGATTTATTCCTCTTTATTTAGCTGGTTGTCACCACCGATAAAGCCGCCAGCTAGTAAAACGCTGTGAGTATTTTTTGCCGGCCAAGAAACATTTAATTGTACAATCGAACAGCATATATCCACAGTTACGAGCAATCTGCTTTAGGCAGTGGGTCAGGACTAGCGGACTGATAGTGTAACTTAAAGTTGGCGAACTACTTCAACAGTGCAGTTAGCAAAATATAACAAGTTTGGCGATGATGGGAATCATGGAAGCTGACAACGGGCCAGCACCAGTGACAAATAACTTTCCCTGAAGCAAGTAAGATAAGATCCCTGGAGGCCCCTGGGAGTAACAATTCGTTTTTAAACAGACGATGCTCGTCATGAAGGTAGGTGCACGTACGTACGGACTATATTGGCAATTATGCACACAAGTATTACTGAATTACTGTTTCAGTCATTTGCGGTTGTAATTACGAAAAAAAACCTGCGTTGACGACTATTATATCATTACTATTGTTATCAATAGCGATGTCCTGCCGTCCCTGTATCACCGTCGGATAACGCTCAAATGGATCCCTTTCTAAAGTATATATTTTTGTTGAAAGCCTATCAGATTATAATTGGTGCGCATAAACGTGCCTACGTAAACATTTCTTATGCTGAAAATGTCGTGCGTGCGGCCCGCTTCTTTATCTTCTGGCTTCAAATAGCACTTCCTTAAACTGTCTGTAATACGGCTTCGTTTAGAACGAGTATGAAAGCTTTCAGTACATCGATATCAGCTAATCAGTGGATAATAAAAGCATTCGTATTAATTCACTTACACAGTTTGAAAGAAATTTACATCAATGGAACATATGTTTTGGGTAGAATCATTGGTAAATTTCTCAAACAATTATCGCTCTAAGCGGTCCATCTATGTGTGAATATTCGCAGACTATTGTTAAAGATTCTGAGCATTTCAAAGCAGAGTCTGATCCGCGTAATCCGAAATGCAGTCGCCAACGTCCCTCTTCCCCTAATGTCCACTTAAGCTGCATATAGAAATGCTCTTGATTTCTGTCTGCTACTATTTGCCACGTATTTGAATTACGTAGCCTAGGAACGACTTACGCCCTGCTAAGACCGACAACAGCGCCTCTACCTGCGTAGTTATGCAATTGCTCATCATGCAAAAATAGCCGTCTACTTGTACCCTTTTCGTATGGTTCTTTGCATTGCCAACAGGGATTTCTTCTGCCCTGCTCAGCTCATCGTCGTCATGATTACTTGTTAACATACTCCCTTCGCACCTCCACCAACGAGCATGACTCAGTACATTGAGGACCCAATAAGTACACCGAGATAGCGACAATGTGTCCGAGTCGATTCTGACTATTCCCAGTGTTAATATTAATGCTAACAGCTACCGCCAGCAGTAATAGCAAGCCAAGCGTCGCCGCTCCTGACCATAGTAGGAGTGCTACTATCACATATATACAGATGTGTATCAGCGGTCCTAGAGGACCGACCGATCCAGGAACTGACCTTAGACGCCATGCAGCGGCGGCACCAGCGCTACAACGAGCTCCTTTAGGGAGACAGTTTGCGACTTGCGACAGGCTTTCTGCTCGCAGACAGGGGCAAACGAACGGACGCAATGTCGACGGATAACGATTGCTTCGTGTCGTTTGCAAACTACGTCAAGTGCCACCGCAGGCTGTCGTAGCCATCGCCATTTGTAGAGCCCCATACAAAACTGTTTTGTACACGGCGGTGACTTGATGGTAGCTGGTTTCTCAATTGACGCTGATGGTGACCGGTAGCGCCGTGCAGCGGCGTTTAAGCAATTTATGGAATCAACAATAACGTTCAACTACGTTGATGCGTATGTACGGCAGGCGTTCGTTGACGAGGCAATTGAATCACAGAATTATGTAGAAGCTGACGAAGCTTTCATGGAAACAGACGCTTATAGGGGGATGCTTATGCACATAAATATAAACAAACATCTACACGACGTCGTACGAAATGGGGAAGTAAAACAATGTTTGTAGTTATAGGTAAAATTAGTACCGGTGGACTACCAGTGAAAAAGCAGATGTAAATATATATAATAACATACACAGGTTGCGGCAAAAATCTTTTGACAATTCCACAAAAAATACCAAATAGTCTTAACTTTTTTTTTGTTTCCATCTTTATCTTGCGTTTTTGTTTGCTTTCTTTTTTGTTTTTTTTATGCTTTTACATGCGTAAAATGAAGACTCTCGGACTGTTGAGTGATTTTTTGAACCCCTGAAAGGCATTTGTCGCTGAATATTTAAATATTCTGTGACTAAATGTATCCCAGTGTCACAGTCTACGAGAAATGGCCAGAGACAGATAACTTTCACATGTGACGTCTACCGATAGCCTCGTATCGACGACAGGGGTTTACCTCGGCTTTTGTAAGAAACGCCACAGATGGCGTTGAGATTCAAGTGCACAATTGGCGTTTTAAGGAATGTTAGTTCGTACTACTGATGATGATTTTTATATGACATAACCTTCTAAGCTTAGGAAATAAACAACGCAGCTTATCTTGACATACATCGACTATCGAAATCGAAAATATCTCGCTTGCCTATAGTAGGGCTTGCGAGATTCCATATTCAGTATTTGGTTAAGTATTCCTTCAGATAAGCGACGGCCGTTTCCAGCGCGAGACGAACTGTTTGCCTGCTCTTTTCCGTTTCTGAACATAGCCTACTTAACCGGCCTTTGACGGCCTAACGCTGACAAATACGTTAGCGCTACAGTGTTTCGAAGATTTTACTCACCAGGAAAAGTGCGGAAAATCCATCCTCAAGGATTCTTCAGTCTCAAGTAGACATATACACCTTTGCATATTATATATATAATAAATATAAACACCTTTGCAGTTCCATCGAAAATCGTTTATTGCTTTCTGGGGCAATTACGATACTGTTTGTTGCAGTACCGTTATCATTACTTACCCCTGCCTTCTTGTGTTTTAGACGGTCCTGCAACAAGGCTTCGACGAAAAATGAGTTACCGAAAAGAGTCGTTTTAGAATGCGCAATGCTCGCCCTGTTTGTCCTTTTCATTGTACAGTACCGCTCGACCTTAACTTTGCGCGACTTGGAATCTGCCGTCGCTTTTGCTCTTTAAACGCAAGAAATGTGAAACAGCTACCGTAGTAACCACTAGTCGTAACGATTCTTTTGTACGGTACTCATTCAGTTTGGTCAGTCCAACAAAATGGAGTACTTCGTTTAGATCGTGGATGCCTTTCCTGTAGACGAAACAAATATTTTTATTTATTCCGGTATATACTAGCATATTATCGTGTGGCGATGCCTCAAGATCTGTGGAAGGCTTAATCCGTCCATATGATTAAGTGCCCTAAAAAGAAAGGAGGACTTTTTATTACTGTATACAAACCTTATTACTCGTTACTTCATGTATTTGTTAGGTAATTTACCTTCTACCTCATCAGAAATAGACACGGAACGTCGAAAAAAAGGATGGATAGAGCTCAGTCTGTAATACTGGCTACTAGCGACCACGGTGCCGCTGCATCAGTTCCATTGCAAAGCGAAAATTGAGCGATGAATACGATTCGTAGCAGTATGGTCTACCTATTTGTCTATGACTAGACTAAAAAGAATCCCCATTTAGGTTTGTCTCTCATGGGAAACACCGAGAACAAAGCAATTATATTATATTTTTATAAAAAAAAAAAAAAAAAAAAAAAACATTTTTAAAGTTGTACCGTTTCTATCGTCCGATTTGGTTTTATAGCATTACGCATTTCCGATGTTTTTCATGCACTGAATTGGATTAACGTACCAAGCTCCGGCCCGGCGTGCATGCCTCCCGGTGTTGTATTACACGATATTACATAAGCGTATCCGGCCGTTCTATCTATTTTAAATTGTGTAGTGTTTACGAAGACATCACGATGAAGCAGATTAGTGGACCTACCTGCTGACTGTCAATGGTTTGAGCTATAAACGCGTCTACATGAGCCCTATACCTTACGCGCAAGTGAGCAATTGCTCGTATCGGTCGGAGAAAAATTAAACATTATTTGAAATAAATCACTCCAGTCACTTACTATTACGGCTCAACACGTTTAAGGTTCAATAATGGAGCGCCTGGTATATTCTTGCATTAGAAGGCTCACCCGTATCTAATTCGACTGAAACTGATGAACCGGTTAAATCTGGTTAAATCATCTCTGGAGAAAACGTGTCTAGGTTAGCAAAAATAGAATACGTTTTTTAAAACTACAACCCATTATGCATCTGCCGCCCATGTGATCGGCAGCCAATTTACAATTAGCATTTAAGCAGGTATCATCTCACGGAGACAGTGCAAATGTGCTCAAAACGTGTGGATTTGTATGTTTTTTGACCTGTTTAGGTGGGTTACAGTCGAAAAGTTCTATTAATAATATGAAATTTGCCGCTGCAGCGTACCATGTCATATATATGCCATATGTTGTGCTGGTACCTTCAGTATTCTTCCTATACGTTCTTATATGTTAGAATTGGACTGAGGAAGTTATGTAATAGTCGACATCTGATAAAGAAAAGTAACCTGCAACCGATTCAAACCAGTAATATATGTATGTATATAAATGTATATTTATATATATATATGTATAAATTTTTTTCTAGTGAGACAGGTTTAAAGTGATAAATTTCAGGTAACATACGGCTTAAGATAAAGTGCACTGGAGATAAATTAAATTTCTCCACAAAATCGTTGTATTAAATATTTTTTTTATAGTAAAGGCACAGATGCTGTTCAGATCTATAAAGAAAATTCGTGCTGTTCGTGATGAAGGTGTATTATTGGAAATAACGCCCAAGGTAGTTCTTGCCCTTTCGCTCTAGAAATTTAAATACGAAAGGTTCTCCCAGTCCCCTCGAAATTACCAATGAATTATGGAAAAAAAATTGATGGAACTGTTGCGAAGGTTGGATGCGTGTGTGACCATGATTTGGCCAAGGAACTAAACATCCATCATCGAACAGTTTTAAGTCATATAAAGAAAGCTGCTGTCAAAAAAAAATTCGATGTTTAGCTGCCGCACTGATTGATGCAAAATAGTTCGCTTGATCTTATTTCTATCTACAAAGGCCTACAGAAACGTAGCAAAATCGAGCCATTTCTAAAGAGGTTCATAAAAAGTAAGTTACATACGGTAATATCGTATAAGAAAAAAATTATGCACTTTAATAATCTTTTAAAAAGCCCAAATTGACCCCAAATAAGGTGACGCTGTGTGTTTAATGGAATTGGAAACGGTTTATGCGCTACGACTTGGTACCCCCTGGCAAAACCATTGATTAGACCTCTGCTATCAACAATTAACAAGACTACAACAAGTTACCGAACAAGAATTCGACCAAAGCCCGCGGACAGAAAAGGCATCGTCTTTAACCATGACAATGCCAAATCCATCTTTGGCTAGCCGGCAAAAACTGAAAGAACTTGAATGGGAAATTTTAATGCGTCCGCTGGATAGCCGCAATCTTGCACCATCATATTATCATCCGTTTCAAAAAAGTTTTTTCAAAAAACTACTCATTTAATTTCAATGAAGGGATGCAAAGATCATTTGCCCCATGATTTTTCGCCCAGAAGTCACAGTTCCACAAAAATGGGATTACGATATTACCAGAAAAACGGTAGAACGTCCTCGACCAAAACGGCCATGTTTATTTTGATAATGTTATTTTAAAATACAACGATTATCTGGTCAAATTTGGGCTTTCAGATGGTTAATATTTTTTGAACAATCCCACATACATATATATAGACGTGGTCGGTGTTCAGACAGAAAAACGTCTGATACAAACTAATTTATGGGCAAATGCATAGATTTTCCACTTTTACCGGAGAAGGAACAGGAAGTAAGTGGTTCGTTACTTTTCTAATTGTTACTGAGGCGAGGTGTTTGGATTATGAAAAATCTTATGCAATCGAGTGTACTATGCAATGGCTGTCAATATTTGTTGCCAACGGTAATGTAGGTCCTTATTTTTTATGCAGGTCAAAGTCTGAATTTCCACTTGATTTGCTATTGGTGATACTAACGTAATGAGCACTGCTGGTACGGAACGACATTACTGATAAGATTACGAGTAAATCTATGGGGCAAACCAACGGTACGGTAAGATTAGGGCGATTTTGCACTATCTTTCCAATCACTTTCGAGTACTCATTTACTGAAGCCATGCTCCACGCTATAAAAGTACAGGCGTTATTGCCGTATAGATATAATCGACAGGCCATCCCAACTTGGCAGAAGACAACGACACCTGTCGTATCTCACAGTCATATATATATATTTACCAACTGACTGCGCCGTATTCTATTCAACTTTATCCGATAACTTCTTCGGAACGCAACTTGCCTGGGGTATTCGTGCAGGTTACTGCATTACACCCAAGTGGTTCCAACAAAGACACAAACGTAAGGAATTGTGCGAGATTTGAAGTCCTCGTTAACTGCAACTTTATTATTGCGCCGTTTACTTAGGTTTTAAAAAAGTGAAATAAGGCTTTTATTTCCCTTAATGCCATTAAACGTCGACGCGGTGGCTTGGAGAGTTATGCTTCTGGTTGAAAGAGAATAGGAGCTGCTAAAAATAATAGACACTATACAGCCTGTGTAATTAAAGAGAGATGTTTTTCTTTCATTATACCCGCATTAACGACATGTTAAAGATATCAGAAAAATTAGAGTTTTTTTTTTTTTAAACTCTAATTTTTACCAATCACTAATTCCTCAGAATCATTGTCCTATATAATTGCGCCCATTCGTTGCCATTTAATTCGTTTCGTCTACTTGTAACTGGGTCACCCAGGTTAGGTACGTAAACAAAAGGAGTATTTTTAGAAAGTAAATCATTGGTTCCCCAACGGATGTAAGCCATGACCCCGGATCACGTTGCCCATACGCAAATAGCTATGCACCGGTGCGTTTCTTTATGCAGACACGCCATTGCATCGTATCTAAAGCAGTAAAATAATTTTACGTCCTACTATTCTTGTAGCAGCTGCATCGGTCTGTGTTGGACTGGGATCCGATTACCTAGAAGAAATGAACCCGCCAGCCCAGTTCGACCTTGACCTTGGATTGTCGCCCAGTGCGTTGTTCTTTGCGGCAGCGACTGCCAGCGTATGGATCAGAAGTAGTCTATTACAGACCCCGGTTGTGCATACTCATTCCCGTTACGAATCGTACGGACGCCGGAATCCAGGGATTGGCTATACGTCGAATAAGCTGACCACGGTGTTCATGACACGAGTACCTAGCAGATTTAAAAAATGAGCTAAAAAGCATGGGACTTGAAGTTCGTGTTGAGCCTTTCCAAGTTTCCTTCTTGAGACTTTTTCTTATACTGTCAAAAGACCGTTTTTCATCTATTGTCCAGACACTTCTGCCTCACCCTGAATCTATACAGGAACTATCACTCTCTTGCTACATAGCGAATGAAGGAGAACTTCAACCGGCACATGATTATGTTCCTATGTTGCGGGGACGCGCCTGACTTTCTATAATAAAAACATGGTAATCGCAACCTAAGCATGGAACGCGATCGGCAGTATCTTTTTACTAGTATTCACACCGTGTAACAACGTGACCGGAGCTAACTGGGTTTGTTTATTAGCGCCTCTAAATACCTCTAAGAGATCTGTGTGTATCGCATTGGTGGACTCGTGCCTCCGCCTCGAACGAAACCGAAGACTGGCGTTCCATTAGAAGAGCCCAGAATTTATGCCTGTCGGCGTTCCAACAGTGCCTCTAGCCAGACGATTATATTGAAGCTCTACAGTGGTAATCATAGAACTCCGGGTCTTGAAAAGCAACGGTGAATAACATCGGTAATGCCACACAGTTGTAGATTCTTTGGCTGTTGTTGTGATCCCGTTCTGATGGACCTCAATTTTCTAAATGTAGGGTTCGATGAAGTGCACGCGCTGACGAAGAGTTAACGATTTGATATGTTAATGTATCGTTTTCGTTGGTAATGATGTAAACACGTGCAGGCTATAAATATACTGGGCACAGAACGCTAAAATGCTATTTGCTACCCCCAAATCAAGTTCCTGTGTTTACATACATAGTCTGATTGACCGACCTGGTGCTGGAGTTACAACGTTGCTTTCAACAGTGACTGCAATCTTTGGTTTCAGTGATTCCGTTTTTTTCTAGCAGTTGTCAATGCAGAGTTGACCCAGCCCGTTCTATTGCGGAAACCCGGCCAAAATAAGCCGAATCGACGGTCTTCTAGTGGCACCACAATGGGCGTAAACGTTGTTCTGTAGCCTACAGTGTACTAAATAATAATTTTTGTGTAGTCACAAACCCCAAGACATTGATGAATGTTTGTAGCATTAGTCACCTACCCTCTCCATTTACTCAAAGATGCGAAATAAAAGATGCATTTACACGGTGGTCAATTAAGGAGCTCTTTCAATGCGTAGACTTGTCGGTGTGCTAAGAAAGAATTTTTCCGTTCCTACTCAATGGTTGATTTACCCGTTGGTTTGCGCGATGTGGGAGACTAATACAGACCCTGCCAAAAGGCAACAGTCACCGGCAATGTCAGCTGTCAAGTGAAGATCCTTGGTGGAGCTGCGGCCCCATAGGGCGAGGGTTGCCCTGATCCGGACACCGCCGTTACAGCCCTCCGCAAGCAGCGCCACGCACAGCAGTTCTGCGACTCTTTGCAGATCCGCCATTCTGACGCGGCGCCAGCGCAACTTGACATCGGCAATTTCGCGTCTCGTAACTTAACGCCGTTTACTAATGTAAACTCTTTATTTTGTTCTTCTGGCTAGTGACGTTCGCTTTTATAGCAGGCTCTAACTTAACCCTAAAAAGACCAGCGTGAAACGATTGGCATTGTGTTATTTGTCCTCTGAATCAGCTTGTGAATCGCTTCAAGGAAAAAACCCGAATTTATAGGACGTTCCTTTGTGTTTTGAAGGAATGTTTGGCAGGTTTTTATGAACACCCGTTGCCTATCTATTAGATGGGCAGGAAGTTGAAAAGTTACTCAAATTTTGACTACCGCTGTTAGTAGCAGACGGATTCATTGAAGTCACTACAAATGGACATTTTCTGCTAAGTGCTTCGTGGGTGGACAAAATATGTTTCAGCTGTATTTTGTGTATAGTGAGTGAGGTTTTGTGTGAACATACTCGCTCGTCGGATAATTGTGTACCTACCATGTTGGTTTCGAACAACAATTGCTAGTTATTTATAGCAAATCGGATATTTTCGAAGTGATTCTAAGCACATAAGTGTCTTCTTGGTGAAGTGTGACCCTAGAGACTCTACAAAGGAGCCAGCTGTGTTAATGGGTGTAGAGTACTATATCGATACAGATTGGGGTGACCAGCTGAAGGCCAATAACAAGATAAATCAACAGCATATTACGTTATACGCATTGTCCTTTTGGCGTCAACCCTTTTATCCTTTTCACTATATACGGATTACTGTGAGGTCTCTTTCGTCGAAACCAATGCCGAAACTTCAATACTGGATGGCCACCCTCCATAAAAGAAGTTGTTGAAATTATAGATGTTCGTTAAGATCTATTTGCTATCGTGAAATAATCTCTCTACTTATTAGCTCAATGCTAAAATGGTGCAGATATCTGGAACGGGGTAAGGACACTTATTTCGATTAGAATAAAATCCAAGTATGGTCAAACTATTAATTCAATCCACATTTTAGGGATAGACTTAAAGGGGCCCGTCGATCAAGCCGGTTTTTATCTAACAACAGTACGAAATTTTATTTATAGCGCACGACTCAGTCAATTCAATGCCCTCACAGTCCAGTCCCTTGAGTGCTAGACAACAGAATTGTATGCTTCTTAATTTTTCTCTTGTAATATTTTTGATGTTCTCTGCTGCAACTGACTATCGCCAGACATCGCCTTTTTTTAATTACAAGCGATAAAATGTTTAGAATCAGCATCAGCGTCCTGCTTATGACACATGATGATCTAGGTTCGTCTCCGGGCGTAGGCACGCTTCGTTTCGGATTAAAAGCATCACTAGCCGTCTGATGGACTGCGTAGCAGTGGTGATGGACGTTCGAAGTTCGAAATACTCAGTCATGAACGTTGTTATTTAGGGCTACAACGGTGCATATTGAACGCAATTTCGTATGGAAAACCTTGTGCACATCTTGAAAATTCATACAAATCATCCGACAGACAAGCTATCCAGTATTCTTGTGATAAATCGTTGTATGTTTAAAACTAGCTTTGCATTATGGTAGCGCTTAACCTTACTTCTAGCAATTGGCACTGCGTAAAAACAACGAACAACTTCGGTGTCGACGAAATGACGCCTTGAAAAAAGTCTGCTTCATTCTACTAGGTTAAGCAGAAAGTTTCTAATCAATATCGATCGACCGCACGCAGATTTCAATGTTAACCGTCACCAGCAGCGGCATAGAAGCGTCAGCTAGCTGGCACTTCTGTGTATCTCATCTTGGGGCGAGTTCTTGGTCTGGGGGAATTCTACATAAGCCGTTACAGTCTTATATGCCCGTGTGCGCCTATAGAAGAACACCACACGGAACAACCGCGTAGGACGAGCTGTTACTGTTGTTGATAAAGTTACTGCAGTTGGTCCTACCGTCATAACAGCTGGGCCAGCTGCGGCTGCTTCTGGAACTAGTGACCCCGAACGTTGAAGGATACCAGTACCCTTCTCAGCAGATGTCGGCAGCAGATACGATACCCGGCATCTGAACGGTGTGTAATAGTCGAAGAGTCTACCGGTATAGTCGCGAAGATATGCTGCTTCACGCCGCCGGCTCAGCACGGTACCGTGAAATGTGTTGGAGCTGCCACAGAACAGACTAGAACCGAGGCATCGTAAACGAGCTTGCCTTGTGGAAGCCCCTTCGGTTTGCTATTTGTTCGTCCGGTCAGTCAACTGTCGTTCATGGATTATCGGAATCTATACTGCCTGCGATGTAGTAGCTTTGGGTTAGCGGTTGGGTAATGGTCGTCTGATGGGTCGCAAATGCTGGCGTGTGTCCACCAGTTCCTAGCCAAGTCCAACTGCGAAAATCTGCGTGAAAACAATTTCTTCCCCAACAACATACACAATGATGGGGGGAGAAGGGTACGCAGTCCTGTCGAAGAGACGACCTAACGTCGCCTGCTTGTGCAATTGTCGGAGCAGCTACTGCTGCTGCTGCTGCTGTAGTGCTGCGTATACCTGCGTATAGATTTGACATTTACGCTAAAGGAGTCAATCTTATTTGCGGGTTGATTTCAATGGCTGTCGTGCGCATGACAGGGTCGACGTTGCCAGAAATGGGAATTGCTTCTTGCATAATAGCGCAGTAGATTAATTTCAATACAAGCCCAAATTTTCAAAATGTATCCAAAGTAAAGCTCGCCTTAAAAAAGCGTGCAGAACAACTAGACCTGTTTCCCTTCTTCCCATAAAGGGAGCGCTGCAGTTGGTTCCGCCGCACCTCGTGATGAACTAGTTTATAACTCATGCATACTCAGCTGTTAATAGGCAGGCCAAGCAAGCTATTCTGATTTTTTTGAAAACTCATAGATTATTCTCTGATGGTCGAAACACAGACACATGATTTGCCGATGAGACAGAATCCTTTTATTATAGCCTCTTCATTTAATCGCACCCACCGTGCAATATGTTATTGGCTTGGAAGCATCGGCCCTGTTGGCTCTCTCGATCCGAAATAAAAGCGCCAAATTCACTACGACAACATAATAGGAGCTCCGCTACCATACGCGAAACATACCAAATTTAGAAAATCAATAGACAGAGTAGAAAGTTTAAAGGCACGTGCCGACTCACGGTAACGTCTCAGTACTTCAATGTTCGCTAACTTTCTGTTTGAAGCACAATCTGACAATTCATCTAAAAGCAATTACCTCGCTGAACTTTACTTACACGAAACGTATTCTGAACTAGGAATTCGGATAATTCTCGTTTCTATTCGGCGAATAAATACCATTATCACAGACCAAATATACATATAACTGTTCATTCCTATTCATCGCTTATTTGCGTCTCGCCATCGTTCTAACAAGATGTCATGTATTACTGTGTCTAGGTCATTATTATAAACGTATTGACGATGCCGTCCATACTTGCGATGTTCAAGCACGGTGTCACGGCTATCGGATAGGCGCAAACAGGCCTGCCGGCCATTTTTGGGTCTTTTGTGTTTTACCCCCAACCTCTTGTGTTTACCCGCGTGTTGGCGCTTAATTGCCCGGCCTGATCCGTAGTGGTAACATATCGTGTACTGTGCGGTCCTTAAATGGCCCTTTATTCTGCAGAAGTGACTGCACAGGCTCTGCTATTTCATCGCATTATACTTTATTAGTACGGAACAGCCTTATATCTGCTATCAATAGAAAACAAATTGTCACAAAATTGTCTAGAATTGTGAGCTGATAAAAAAAATGCTGACAAATCAGTTTACAGATAAAGTCTTGCAATAATACTATACGGCAACAATATCACAGGCTGACGTCTCTGAATGAAAATATCCGTTGGCCCTCTTAGGGCACCATTGTCAAAGTATCTGAAACATTATTTTCAAGAACATTTTTCTTTTTCCGTTAGTTTTCTTAATAGTAATTAAAAAGCAAAAACAAACAACATTAGCTTATGTAGTTTCCCGGTTAAATAAGATACTTTTTCAAACTCCGAGAAATTCAAATGTCCAACTACATTACTATTTAAATTTGGCCTAGTGTAAGTGTAGATGCGCCCGTTTACCCACACAATAGATTTTAATAGATATCTAATCATTCATAAAAGTAAAACATTTTGCCGTATAATTATTATCCAGATTAAATTATTTTTTCTTCTAACTCAAGAATTAGAAGATTTAAAAAGCCTAAGTGTTCCACATTGTTATTACGCGTATCCGAACCTAATTTGAAAACGTACATGCACGTTAACCAACACAACAGAGACCGCAACTTCAATCGAGTATCGTTTTGAAACCTATCACTAACGTTTTGCTATAATTTTTTCCCCATATACCTTAATCTCTGATTTCAGAGAATGACCGCGGGTTGGTTCGACGCGTGGCGGGACGACGGGGGGCCCGCACTTCACGCAGATCCAAACCGAACTCACGTAACGGTCGATACGCCCGAGCTCTTCATCTGCATTGCGTTTGCAACGCTCTTCATAGCTTTCCTCATTATTGTGCCCGGTAAGTTGAACATTGTAGGTGACACCTACTATAAAATGATGCTATATCGACTTATCAAAATGCAAGGACTTCAAACAACGTAAAGCTATTAATCATTTGTAATTTGTTGTTTGGTATTATTTAAAAAAAAAAAAAAAACTATAAAACATACAGTAAGTAACGCACCGCTATTATTAGTTCGAGGATGTTGCAACGTAGACGTGTTGTCCAAGCCAGTGACGGGTAAATTAGAGTTACGTTTTGATGAAGAATAGGGTAGTTCGACATTTTGCAGGTGGCTTGCAAACTCTCTGCTACAAAAACTATTGTTTTATAGTCACAAATGCAGTGCGTGACGTACAACTAATGCAGAAGACACGGATTTCTGTTATGTGGGACCTGTGAGGGATGTGCGCCCCAATAAAAATCTATAGAACGGCAAGTCTATGATAGCCTGGGTAATTCGAAACGCTTATTGGTTAAGTATATCGCCATATTTAATTATAGTTGGATATATCAGGGACAGAAATACCACTATCTGTTGCTAAGGGAATTTCGAATAAACACGACTGAATGGCAATACCATTCAGTCGTGTTTATTCGAACGATGTTTTTTTATAGGTTTAACAATACAGCCTCATAGTATCGTGCTTTTCTGTTGTATCTCGTTAAAAACTTTGACACTTTAATTTGATGTTGTCAAAAACAACAACAAAGAAGACACCTTGTCTGTTTACAGTTCTGCATAGAACAGCAGACGATACCAAAAGACAAAGTATTTTACCGCAGGTCAAAACTGTATTTTTACAATTTTTGAAATAGTTGCCCTTGTGTTACCGTAGCGGGTAACATGGTTGTCTGCTGAACTGTGTAACACGTGGTGATATAGGTCCGAATCCGAGCGTAGGCACGCTTCGTTTGGTTTTGGAAACCAACCATCTGACGTAATGTCTAATTGGTTGAATATCATACATAAAATTCAGAAAACTTTTTTAAAATTCTAATATCTTCTCTTTATTATTTGTTAGGCGCTCAAAATCGATTTACCGTAATTTCCCACGCTGAAATCGATGTACAGCTGTCTTTTCCGTTTGAATCAATATCGCCATTTAATGGGTTCGTTTACGATTCGGTCTACCGCCTAATACGATTCCAAGTAAAGTGTTCGAAAACCCAGATGGAGTCACATTGTGTTCGCTTCTTTGCCCCTTCGACTCCCGTTTTTGACCCGTCTGGATTTGGAATTATTTAACATTGCTCCTATTCATCCTGAACTTCTCCTTACAGGGTGCTTCATATTATTTATCCTGTCCGACTCGCTGGGTCAAATCGGTTCTGCAGGAAGAACCGACTGCTATTTATTTTCAGATCCGCGGCAAGTGAAGATATTTCTAACTAGAAAACGGGAGTAGATTTTCCAATTTATTCTTAATGATCTCAAGCTATTTTGACCTACCTCTCAATGATTGTTGCTGTTATGGTTTTGTGCTATTTTTTGAAAATGAAATTAACATTGGCGCGACAACTGACTAAAAGTTACCGATGTATAGTTTGTTTGTATTGTATGTTTGTACCGATGTATGTTCGTCCGTGATGAATCTTAATAATCATAGTAGGAGTAGTCGAGCAACAATATCATTGCCATGATGCCGTTGTCAACGTCTTTTCGTCACTTCTGTATTTTCTATCTCATGCTGTTAGTAACCTTCGTACAGCCGCAGTCGGTTTTGTTTTCACCCGCCAGCAGATCCACTTCTGCTATAGTTAACTATTTTTATTGACAATTTTACTAACATATATGTATGTATATCCGGCGCGAGAGGTAACGTATTCGTCCACTGCTGTTAGGGACACTCAGGTTAAGGATCCGGGCCTGCACACGTTTTATTCCGTACTGAAAGCATCCAGCTATCGGAATTCTTTACGGTTTAAGCACTGGACGTGAGGCCCTAAAGACATCATATATGCGTACACATTTATACAATTGACGGAAAATCATCAACTACAGCAGCGTGACGACAGATGGCGCCACAAACGGTGATAATTATGATGATCTGCCCCGGTTGGCTGACTGTTTGTCATTGATTAACAACTCTTTCTACGGGATCCATCGTTACCTCGCTCTGTGCACGAACAATACAGGCATTGTCC
The DNA here is from genome assembly GCF_002532875.2 of Varroa jacobsoni. Classification (NCBI taxonomy): domain Eukaryota; kingdom Metazoa; phylum Arthropoda; class Arachnida; order Mesostigmata; family Varroidae; genus Varroa; species Varroa jacobsoni. The sequence goes on along the minus strand of NW_019213543.1, from coordinate 408,198 downwards.
ACTTGGGTAGAACACTGTGGCCGAGTGACGGCGAACCACCACAGCAGCAAAACAAAGCGGTAGGATTCATCAGAGTGGTAACAGTTGAAATGACATCATATTTTTTTTCTGGTATCAGGATACCAAGGCACCCATGTACTGAGCAGAATTTGTTGAAAAAACTCGAGATTTCACATTAGAGAACTGTACAGAAGGTCCAAGCTGATATTCTGCGTACCATCTGTTTGCTTGGCTGTGCCTTGATCATAACATTAGCTAGCATTGGCGCTGCCGTCATGGTAATTATCATTAACTTAGCCGACGATATTATTATTGATCACTTGTGGGCGGGAGATGGTATCATTCTCCGTTTGGCTACCGTCGGGCCGTAATAACGATGAGGGGTAACTGGCACGTTCAACTACTTCCGGCATTTGCATGCTACTAGTACGGATGCAGGCATCGTAACGAGTTTGAAGTAAATATATACAGGACAAACAGTACGCATACGCGAATCTTTTCGTAGCTGTTTACACGAGCTTATTGGAGAGCTGCAGTAAATGGCATCGTAGACTAACTGATGGTACTTCTGTTGAAGCAAGTGTAGTTGTTACTGGCTTGTTTCCTTTAATGTTCCGCGCATAAAACACGCAGGCCCTTTCAGTTCCACCTGGCCAATCAGTGCGGCCTACTGATATCCAGTACTTCTAGCATATTGGCCATCTTTTTTAAATCAAACAGAACATAATATAACATCTGAGTGTTGTTTCGACTGTGCGTAAACCATCTATATATAAATTCGTAACGATTCAGGCTTGAAAGATATGGCAATAGAGCATTTTGAAGTGATGTTGAAATCTATATCTTCAGTTACTTTCTAGTTAACTAGGCCAGTTCCGCTGTGAAACTGGTATTTTTTTCGTCGTTTCACTATATTGTTGCTTTGAAATTCTAGAAATATTACCGAAATACAGAAAAAACAATATTTAGTCTTTGCTCTCTCTGAGTGTTCATGAACGGCTTCCGTGTTCCATGTCCATGGGAAGACCTCAGGCTACCAAGTCTAAGAACATTTTCAACGTTATATTGCAGGAATTTGCCCAACGATGTCTTTATATAGCCATTGACTGTGTCTGGACAACTGCTCCTCCGTTGGGCAACGATAGAACGCTGCTCAGAAAAATAAATTTACTTTTAAACCATTGCTACACTGGTCGTCGCAGATCTTCTCGACACGTAAAAGGGAAACAACGCTAACCTTTCAAACCTGCGCACGGATCTATACAAGCGTATCTAATTGAAAACTCACTGAAAACAATAAAGGATTAAACGTTATATATGGTAGTATCATAAACTCTCTATGCATACGTAAGGAGTACCGGCCGTAATCAACGTATACGCATGTATATTTAATAATAGAAATAAATAACAAAATATCAATTCCAAAATACTACTACATGCTACATACTACTACAAACAAAATACTAACCGATGAACACAACATATCTGCCAATGTACAATCCATGCTGAGCCACCCTATTGCACCCAGCTAAAGATCAACCCTAAAACAAACAGCTTTATAAGTAAGCAACTTATTTGACAGATACAATACTAAAACAATTATTTTTGTCTGGCTGTATTGCTTAAGAAGCTTTTTTGTTTTTCTTGAAAACTGTATTGAGTTGCCTACAAAGTTGCCCCGTCGATGTCTCTACCTTTAAGTTATCGACCGCCAAAACACTCTCCCAGCGTAACCTCATATTCTTCAATCGTTTGTAGTAACAAATTGAGCTCTTCGTTTTTTTCTCTGACATTAAAAAGCTTCAGTTTCAATAGCTTCTGAAGTACCGAAGGCATACGAATTAATAAAGTCAATTGTTTACAACGAAACATGCCATAGGTCATCAGTTGCCGTTACAGGATACGCTTGTTCTGCCGCCGTCTTTTACCCCGTTTGTCGCCGCAACACCAATTGGTTCGTTTTATTCAAGCCTTGTTAGGTCAGCGTAGTGCAAGGCTTCTTCTAAGGGACAAAGCACCTTACAGAACAGAGTTAGCGGTCGACAGTGGCGTTAGCATCTCCAGGAGTCCATTAAGAGCAGTAAGCTTCGTTTCGTCCGTACGGTGTGGCAGCGAATGCGCCATAGGTCCCATGGCCTGATGTCGGTTCCAGCCCCAGCTCCAACTTCCACTTGAGCAGGTCTTTGGCTAGATATTCAGACATCTTCAACGGAAACACTACAGGAAACAGCTCACTGAATTTTTCACTTATTGTTGAGCGGTTTATAATGGCATTACTACTAGCTGTACGTATATATGTACTGGTTAGTCACGACAGTTGCGTGAACTTACGGTAGCCTGAATAACCACGGCCGTCGAAACGATTCGCGCTGGCGGGCGTTAGGCGATATGTATTAACCACGTGGCTCAGTAACGAAGGTCAACCCAACCCGCTACACTCAAGTTAAGAAGGCCAGCGTCCATTTCTATCAATGGAATCCCGGCAGTGAACGAATAAAAGCTGTTGTTTCTACCGCTGGCTCTGGTACGTTTTGCTGATGTGGAGACAATTGCAGATTGAATTTAGTACAACATAATAGAATAATTCCTTTATCGACTCGTTTGTTGTTGGTGATCTAATGAAATATATCGACCTTCCTAAGATAAATCATACGTGACGATGGGTGATAAAATGGCTTAAAAAATTCTATCTTATATGGGTGACCTATTCGGGGAACGACGACGAGAAACGCGGCGATCAGGTGCCTCTCTATGTATACCAGCACATATACCGAAACAGTTGAACATGTTGAAGCAGTAAGCTTTATGGCGATAATAATGGTGATGGCGATTACTAAAAAATGCCTATGATTGAATACTGGGAACTTACATTGCTTTTTAATATGTGTATTAGCGATCGAATAGTCCCGAAGGCAAATTCAATGGTAAACTTGGGGTCGACACATTGAAAAAAAGTCCAATGTTTATGAACTTGAGTTCTATAAGGGAAGTTTGCCCACATGACTAACAATGACTCGCTTAGTTCGCTCGGGATCATTCTACGCAGCTTTAATACAACAGGCAAAAATTAGACCCAAAGTTGAAGTGGCGTATTTATCGGTAGCAGAAAAACATTTCTTTTCCAGTCGAGCTCTTTTTAAAAATACGGGATTCTACTACCATAGACTACAGTCATATATATAAGTATATATACATATACATGTTTTATAGAGAACAAAATCTATCTGTACTTAATTTTCAGTGAAATGTAAGCAGAATCAAATGATGAACCAAAAAAAAACTAGTGGTAAGTTTACAATTGTTCGAAATCGATTTATCTGGTACAGCAGCGGCTGACCTAATTTGCTATCAAGCATTAATTGATCGATCAAAAGCAGCGCGTAAAGAAATACGCTTGAGAAACATGGCCAAAGTGTATGCTAATGCACTCAATGACGATAGTAAAATAAATGTTCTACTAAATTTCATCTATCTATAATGTATCGTAGCAATCCTATGCATTGGTGCTAGGTCGTTGTTTCCTACGTACCGGGTAGACTGCTGGCTTTATTGTTGCGTAATATTGCAGTAACAGGTTTAGTCGAAGATGTAAGTGTAGCAGTTTCGACGCGGCTGATCGACGGACGCAGACGAGATTTGAATGAGTTGATTAAAGAAAAAGAGGCCCGATTTACTATAGACGGTAATAAAAAAAGAAAAAACAAAAAGAAGCGAGAGCATGTACGTACGATGTTGAATGAACTGTCTACGTTACTTAGCAAAATGGCCCTGCGAATAATAATTTTAATGCGTGAAATGCCTATAGGGTCCAAGTAACACGTACAGCTGACTTCGACGGGTCGTTGGAACTGGGTTCTGGCAGAAGCGACGGTTGCACCATCTGATCTAATAATAACCCATATTGGTTTTTCGACGATTTACATGTCTCTTTAACCCAGGTATAAAAAGATGACGCACGCATCCATCTGTAGAAAGCTATAGAGAGGCTAGCTTGAATAAATATGCTGTTTCAGGAAGTTGACCAAGTTTTCCAATAATTTTCTTATGAAGTGGTCGGAATAATGGGTAAGAATGGCACATTGCACATACTGTGGCCTCGATTGACCACCAATTTTTTTTTGTATACCAGATTGACAACATGCCCTTATAAATGCCCAGACGTTTCTATGATCGCACAGAAATTTGAGAATACGATGTGTTTCGTTAAGCAATTCGAACAGTTTTCTAAAACGTAACTTGAAATTGACAACTATCTGTACGTACGTTAGCTATCGGCACTGCTGACACGCCGCGTATATATCTCAGCGTGACTACTTTACTTACTTCGTGCCTGTCAGCTTTCTAGTTAACGGTTCGGAATGTCCCAATGTACCCAGTCGTAATATGAGGCAATCGTTTTCAATAGCATACTTTAAATATGAACGCCTATGGCGCAGACTTTTACGTTATGCTAGTTTATGATCACTTGTTTCACACAGGCTTCTCAATGTACGCACGATAAGCGAAACTCTTGACGCTTACAGGCCGTTTACCTCTAGACACGAGAGCTAACCTTCCTTAAGGCCGCTGCCCCCGATTAGCCTGATATAGTTTGTGTATTAGCAATTAATTTTATTGAACCCTTATGATGGAACTTTCTTAATAGGGTCCTAAATATGGAAAAACTGTTACATATATATAATTACGCTAGTGGTTAGGATGCTTTATCGGGACGAATGGCCTATGGATGGCTTTGTCGCTTTCGTTCGATGTAAACACGCTCTTTACTCGTAGCGGTAGACCGAATACAAAAAACGCTGATGAACTTTTCGCTAACATTGAGCTAGCTGAGTACCCGGAATAATGTCGAAAAGCTCGATATTGACCGCTAAAAAGCTTAAAAACAATGGAACGAGCTACAAAGAAAGCCGACATTTAGATGTTAGAAAATATCGTATCATAGCGAAACTCCTCAGCAACGCAACGAAATTAAGCTGTCCTAAGGCGGTTGATGAAAAATGAATCATCTACGATGATAATGTCTAAGTAAATAGAAATATGTTATAAATTGTCGCCGTTTAGTTCGAACTCCTCCTGTCAACAACGCGGGCTAATTAAAAATAGTCTCACCTCTTGGTTTCGATGACTTCGTGAAATAAGGTATTCGTTCCCATGCCTTTACAGGGATAATATGCGTAATATACTCTAATCTAATCTGGCCTTTGGTACGGAGCAATTGGCATCTTAACTAATTTTAGCTTAAATGTTATGCGTCCTTTTTACATAGTGCATCTTAAATTTTTAAACAATTTAAATTAGCACAATACTTTTGATTACAGTAGCAGGTTCGCCTATTATCAATTATACTTTCGTTAAGTAGAAACTAGAAAAAAAAAACCTGTTGCCCATAAGTCGATTTAGAATTTTCTTTAAGGCGGTCATCTCAAGGGGCGTAAAAGGTACAATGCGCAGTCGGTCAGCTGTTTAACCGTTGTTCGTTAGCGTTGGTATCACGCGGGTCTGACGTTATCGCCCGAAGGTTAAGCCTTGCGATGAGTCAGGCTTACGTTGGTAAGCCGTACCAATTAAAATTTGTGGCCAAAACGCTGCCCTGACGAGAAGTGCTACGAACAGAAAATCTTTGCAATCATATACATAAATTTAGCACTCTTTACCAGCTACCTACCATCAGGCAGGTTATGAGTGTTTGTATGTGTGTTCACTCATACATATGTATAGATATGCATATACGAAATGCACTTATATTTATACAAGGGATTTTGCGTGCCGTTTGACCCTGTCGCGGCATTTCCTAGAACAATCCGTACATTAGATCTATAATCGTGAAAATGGACATATAGAAAAATTGACGTATTGCCATAAAAACTCAAAAAAAAAACACGTAATTCACCTTCACTGAATGGTGCCGATTTCGAAAACGTAAAAAGCAGAAATCGCGCTTTAAAAAATATCATAACAAATCAGACAATGTCGTGCTCCCGCTCAGCTAAACCAAGGGTACGTATCAGATATTTATGTAATGTATGAAGTAAAATATGCTATATTTAATTTGTTTTTGCATATTTTACGTCCGGTACTTACACCTTTGGGCGTCCCATTAGACGGCCGGCCGCTCTCAGCACGAAATGAAGTGTATTGACACCCAGATTCGGACCTGGACCGCCTCATCAATTTTTATGTGTAGCCGGTAAACCTATTACCCATCGTGCTATTACAGGGACTAAGTGCGTTGTGATTAACTCCCACGTGCTGTTCTGGCTCTCATAGGCTACGAATGGGTGTAAAAAACAAAGATATTTAGGTCATTGAGACGCCTCTGGCGAGCTTTCACTGCTAAGGTCACGATTGCTTACTGCAACTTTTTATAGCATGCAGCTGATATCAGCGAAGCACTATTATGAGCTCCGATTATACGTAGACGATCGGAGCGATAGTTCTTAGACAAGTGTTCCAGGGGTGAGGGCTTATTAATGAGGGCATATTCGATAATATCGAATAACAACTACTGGGGCCATATTCATGATAAAATAATGCGCGCATGTTAATTAACGTTTAGTTGCATGTGAAACATGTATCACTTGTATACTTACTATTATAGTGTTCGATTTGGAAGTTAGGTAATATTGATCTGAATCGTCTGAAGACCCTAATATCGATTTACAGATATGCCACCGAAGTACACAGAGTTATCAAACAGAAATCAAATTGTTGATAGGCCTCTATGGTCATAACTTCTCTAGCAACACCATGCTAATCTACTACAGTTATTACCGCTGTCTAAGAAAGGATAACGTTCGCGAACCCTCGCGAGCCGTGTGACCTTCGTTCATCGAGTTCTATGTATAAGACAATTTATAGCTTTGTTTCTCGCTAGTAGCCCAAAATAAAATAATATATTTCTCACTAAAATTTACCGCCGACAGTAGTACTTTTTTTGTTTGAGAAAAAAATAAAATACAAAGAAAACCTAAATATAAAGATGTTCGTGAAATATCGAGAACAGCCCCTAGATCTGTTTTAACCTGATACTGTTTCAGTGAATTTTGTCACAAAACCATGTCTTTCTTCCTCTATAACACGCAGCTTCCTTACTGTGTTGATGATAGAAACAATTTTCAAAATCCCTTTCTGTTTACCATTGCACCTTTTCTCATACACGTTGACGTATATGTTACTAAGTGTTCGTTTCCTGTGCGCCGCTAATCGCTCCTTGATTGCTGCGATCGCATATAGATTTATCTAGGTTTGGTGGGAAAGAAGACTATTCCGGACTATTTGTTATGATAAATTGTCGGTTGAAGGTCTACACGACACCGTTATATATACGTCGTCATATATACGCTCGAAGGTTATACAGACACTGTAAATTTTTACTTCGTTCTAGCTGTCGAGAAGCACTAAGATCATGGAGTGTCAAGTACTTTAAAAGTGACTGATATTCACCTATGTAATAAACAGACGCCCTATACTGATCATCGGATCTATCTAAAGCGGACTTTTAGAGTTTAGAATAATGGATAATTCTCTGATCTTATAAAGCTCTCGTAGGATAAAACGTTCGATCCCAGTTTTAGCTAAACTGCATGCTAATACTAAGTGGATAAGATCCAGCGGAATACAGAAAAGGACAATACTTGATAAAAACATGACGAACATAATATCGGTGACCAGAAATTGGGTTGTTTTTATTAAAAAAAAAAAATTAGTAACGCAAGCTTTCAGCCGTCGCTTAAAATCGTTTGTTTTCGATGTGTATGATACGACAATTGATTAGTTCGTTCCGTAACTAGACGGATTTGATATTATGTAACAATAATTGTACCTGTTTTTCTATCCGGTGACTGTTTTCTTTTGCAGGTATCCGCAAGGAGCGTATCACAACTGTACTGTGTGTGACAGTCTCATTGGCAGTTGGAGCTTCCATTCTAACAGCGATTCACGGCGGAGGCTGGCACGTCGCCCACGCTTCGACCAATACCTACTTCAAGTGAGTCGACTCCCTGCGTGATAGATTTCAATGAAGCCGTTAACAGAACGCTTACTTAAGTTGACCTCGTGATTGACGGTAGCTCGCGACGATTTTTTTTCTCTCGACAAATAGAGTTTATCACGGCTTCTTTGAGTATATCCAGTAGACTTTGTCGCTTTCTGAAAAAAAAAAATCGAATGTACGAGCGAGGTCAGCTTTAATTGGAGCCTATTAATGGCGAAGGACCGGGACGAAGTTGTCCGGTGACATCTCAACGGGAGTAAGTACAACTACAGGCTTATCTTCGGTCAATCGTGTGGATTCTATAGGGTTACTATTTATGGAACGCGTGAATATATTTGCGAAGATACATTTAACATATCTACCTATATTGAAGTACCCGCTTCATTAGCCATTCTAATACTTCCAGAGAGTCACTTAGCCTTATCACGGTATTACAACTATTCCAGCCTATCTATATGGCAGTAGTCGATGTTAACCAAGTTGCATCAGCTATGCTATAAAGACGAAAAAAATCAAAAACTACTCTCCGTAAAAACGCGAAACTCGACTTCCAGTACCGCTACGATCTCGTAACGAGAGAAGGGACCAGGAACCTATTTATATGTTCGTATAAACATTTGATTGTTAGCACGAAAGCGATCAGTTACTTAGTGGTCGTTGTACTAGTCGCGTATCGTTTGTAGATGTTTACCTTGCGTAGACCTTTCGTGTAGACGGCTGTCCACATGAATTACAGTTTGTGCATGTACAATGACAGGAATAGGCAATTAATCCGTGGCCAAGGAACGTAGAAATTCTTGTTCTCAGTATACTCTGTTTGGATTTACTGTCAAGTCAGGAATAATCGTCGCTGCTATTTTCGAATCGTTCTTCCGGCCGTGGCCGTAGAACTGCTTTTTTGTCCTGACTCTCCGTTATTAGAAAGTGACCATGCACAAAATGGTAAATCAGCTGTTGGCTGTGCAAAAAAAATTTATCGCTAGATCTATTGTTATCGTTGTGTCTTTCGTCGTCAGAGCGTCAGTGTGCAGCGTTCCTCTGATTACGAATCGCTATAGAACTACCTCGCCGTCACAGTCAGATCAATCTGTCACACAATTTACTGTTGACATTAATGTGGTTGTTGACAATATTATTATCCTTATGCTTTTATTCCGATTCCAGTCTTTAGTATGCCGATTGTCACTGGTGCCTGTTTCCGCTAGACCCTTTCCTAATCCACGTACATCTATGAAACGCGGGACCGGCCCCCTGAAACCAGGAACGTCGTCAAAATGTTTAAGGCCAAAGGCCAACCAGAATCCGTACAAAAAACAGTGCAACACTCTCGCAATAATTAGGATGGTTTCGTGTTATTTTTGGTACAAATAACAGAAAATATTGCACAGTCCTCCACGTTTAACCTGATAGCAGATACGCTGCTTACTAACAATGCAGTGCTGATTTAGAGGTAGATAGCGTTTTTCTCTATCGACGTTGATTTCTATAGTGTCGCTAACACATTAACAGAGGCACGCACACCGATATGGACATCGAGACAACAAAAATAGGCAGACAGATCAAAACATATATATAGGGGAGTTCGCATATTGATTATTGGCAGTGTTCCGGATCAGCACGCGGAGAGCAGAAACGACCACGGACAGACAAAACTTTTTGCACCGTTTGCCGACAGCCGAGGAATACTAAATATGTGGGCACACATCTCAATGAGAATTGCAGAAAAGAAAATTATTGGCTAATCTGACGAACGCAGGAAGCGAGTAACAGGTAAACGTTGTATCAGCGCGTTAAAACGACCGTCGTCCACCGCTACAGACAAAAATTTTGAAGTAAGCGTCATCGGAGTGCTAATGATCGCGGGAAAGAACTTATGGCACCCGGCTGGTTTGTGTAGAATACAATGAATGGCTGGTCGGCTGGCCTCGGCTACCTTTAATTAAGTAAATCCACGCGGACGAAATCTTGTAGGAACAAATATATTATTCTACATATTATTATGTCTGTTTGTCAAGGAACACATAGTCCGAGTCCATATGAGAAACGACCATTGTCGAGCCTTACTAATTCTAACGGCTTGGCTAGTGACATCTACGTACTTACGTTTTGCCTACGTACAAAACAACATTATCTTGCTTTACGTTTGTGGCCTGAGATAGATTGGAGTCAATGTAACTCTGCTTAAGTGTTACATAAGTGCGATTAAAATACTATTTGATAAGGAACTTGTTGCTTTAGTAATCTTTTATCCATTTTGACCGACCGAACGAGATACCTCTGAGAAATTGTTGCAGTGTCTCAATAGTGTTAATGAATATGAAACATCTTTTATGACCTTAACTGGGCCCTCAAAGACCTCACTTTTTAGGTAACACTTAAATAATTCCCTATCTATCCTTATTATCATAAAATTAAGACATACGAACACAAATGACATTCAGATTCAATAACATAACATTAATTAATAATTCTTTTTTCGTATAGAAAAGGAGATGACGGCCGCATTGCGTAGTAAAAATGCCAATTCCCAACCCAACTCCCAACAAATCAACACCTTTTAAATACACTACTCCAAATTACTGATGAATTTTTATTAGACAAGTAAAATCATCGCTGCAAAGCTAGATAAGATTCTTCACTTTCATTTCCACTGAAATCTAACCTTGATTATCGCGTTCGCATAACGCAAATTTTGTTTCTACCGTTTGCTTTTGCATTCGCACTTTCCTTTATCTATTCTATGATAAATCTGACAGCGTCCCAGACGAAGCTCGCTATACTCTTAACTACGGCAAAATAATAATAAATAGAAGGAAACCCAAAGTGACGGTTGTTCTCCTTATCTGTCTGTATTGTGTTTATACGCCAGTTGCGTTCAGTTTCATGTCAGCAGACCCATTCCAAATGTGTATCCCGAAGCGGTCTCGTAGAGTTGAGCCGGCATCAGATCGATCGATCAAGCTGGAGCGCAACAAAGCATCGACGATTTTGGCCGGCGAAAGTATCGCTCACACGACCGAATTCGGTCAGATATATTCTCCGATGCAAATGAAGCACTGACCTGGTGCTCATGCTAGCATGCGTGTTATGCTTGATGTCGGGACGCTTAAAACTACTCTTTTTCCACTTTTGATTTTACCTCAAGCAGAAATGACTATAAGGGAAATAGCAGCGACTAAGTCATGAAGCTCGTCAGATATTCCCGAGTACTCTGATGATCTTTGATATTTATCAGCTGGCTCTCCTGTGCCATGAACACGCTCACTAGCTATCTGGCGCAGCTCAAAGATGAACGGACTTTTCCATCGCCCGCCCGTCCCCCTATGGTTCCGTATAATCCTACCCTGTACCGCAGAGACCCAAAACACGGGCACTCAGGCCTTTTGACATATTGCTGCTTTTCTTTTGTTGATGATCCCGCGTCGCTTGTTTCAATGTGACAATCCCGTTTCTGGCCGACAGTAGAGTCCCCATATAAATGTACGCGTATTTCCTGGTAGCTCGACCATTTCGAAAGCCTGCTTGCTTCTTAAATCCCTTTATTTTAGAACATTTTACGTCCGATGTATTCGCGTACGTTTCTCTGACGTAAACCAGACGGCAACGAACAATGAAAAACGACGACGACGTAGCCTCGGTGATGAGGCGGGTTCATCCCATGCCATACGCACGTTCTATTATCTTCATACAGTTTCTTATCAATTGCAGTTGCGATTTAAAAAAGTGCACAGAATGCCATGTACGAATGAGCTCTGTGTCATACCGACGGATTTTATGCTCGCCTTTCCATTGGTTTCATCTCGAAAAGATCAAATCTATTAAACAGATCATTCGCTCATTTATCATCTTTCAGAACTGGCCCTTTTTTTTTTTATGATACGTTTATTAATTACGTTCGTTAGAGTATGCAGATTTATACGGTAACACTACGTGTCTGTATACTCATATAGGCCGTGCGCAGGTATGTGTTTAATAATCCTTTTTAATCTAAAAAAACGCAGCACAGATACGATAAATCGCTTGATTTTCAAATACGTAGATAAAGATCAAGGGCGATGATTCCTAGAATAATATTTTACCGAAGTATCATCCTTTCGACTTTTTTTTTTATTGTTCCTAGCGCTGTTTTTACAAGAACGAAGCAAGTAGACATGTAGTTAGTTCCTATCTAATCACATCTAGTTTTTGACAGGTAACACTTCATTTTTTACTATATTACCTATGTAAAAACCGCGTTAAGATATCCGTCAATTATTTAGCTCGCGCCTTCTCTTTTTTTCGACTCTGCGTTTTATAGAAGTGTCCAATATTAACATATAAAGAAAACAGAAGTGAAAATCTATATTGTTCTATTTACTCCACACTTCATTTTTGTTTGACCCCTTTTTTGGTTCTGGGTTTGTAACTTCGTCTACTTGTGGAGCATTCATTAGATGAAAACGATCTATTAGACAGCAGAGGGATTTTTCAGAACTCACTCACTACCTAGGTGTTCTTACTCATACACAGGCTCTACCTTAAATTTCATCGCTAAGAAATGTTAGTATATCAATAATGGAGATAACTTTTTCTATCCATTTCGTTGTATTTTTATATCGTTGCCTGGATTTTAGGCAGCATTTGTGCCTGATCACATAACTTCTTCCGCAGTAACGCAGCGATAATTCGCGAAATGTAAAAACACAAAATAGCTTAAATCTTGTCACTTTCTGTTGTTCTCGAACAGGCCAGACTGAAATAATGGCCAACAACTCGGCTACACGAAGAACATTGAATTAAATAAATAATACTCACATATGTTTAATACCAGCTATGTACCATATAGATGGGTAAGCGTCTTTTCGATTATATAGAATTCTATCTCCTTTTTTTCGATATTACGGAATCGTTCAGACATCAGGAGGTAAGAACAAGCGACGGGTACCAAGAGAACTTTGAGCGGACACAGCTAACGCAAAGTGTAGCAAAACTCATGAGCTCCCCTATGGAGGAGGAAACACGGGCTCGTCCCAATTATTTGTCATCATCATAACCTTATAGACATATACCTTATATATATATAGACAGGCCGGCAATTTTTTGTTCAGACACCTATATCACTCAGCTAAGTAGCCCCGATGTAGACTATACTATTTTTTATGACCGGACAGTTGGGTCGATATTACAAGCGACATACTGAAACGACCCACAAAAGATTTAAGTCATCATCAATTCAAGCAGGCATCTGCGGTAGACATAGAAACTAGTGGAAAGTACCTTATGAAAAAATGTTTTTGCAGCACCGCAAGTAAATCATAGATCTGGAGGAGTGTAATCTACGAGCTGGCTTCCAGCTAGCGTTAACAATTACCTATTGTTTTTAGGAAGCGGCTATTTCAATAAGGCGCCCAAACGAGTTCTGTAACAGCTCTGGTAAATGATGCTCAGACGGCTCAAAACGAGTTTCATCCTAATTGCCACTTAAGGTTCATGTCGCTTTTATGGTTTTATAAGTTAGGTCGAATTTTTATAGCAACTGTCAAATATAAGATACCGAATGGCGAAGCATCTATGACATGATAGTATTAGTAAAAAAAAAAAGTGCGCAAAATAGTGGGACTTACGACGAAACGCGAGAAAACAGGGTGCATGACCTGTTTAATAGTCGGACGTGCTACCTATGGAAATAGAATAGCCCACCTGCAGATACGTTACGTTTAGACAAACCGTCACGACTTCTGGATACAGCCAAGGCGTCTGTCACAGGAGGTCAATTTCCCATTTAAGGTTACACTTTGAGCCCCGTCAATTCGTGTTTCACGTCTATGTACACCTGCATATAGGTGCATACGGAAGGCTTCTTCTGATACACCCGCCTGACTGGCTACAGCCATTGAAGTGGGTGGTCGTGAAGGCGTCAGAACAACTGCCTGTATTTTTTTGAGTCAGATTGTACAAACAAAATACGGGTAGGGAACGTCTGCAAAAGGCCAGTGGGCAATAGTATAATTTTGCCAGTGTGGCGACCCAGGTACCAAATCGATTGTCTCGTACTGGCAACCGACCGAAATTTTCATACAATCATACATCATCAGCTAAACATTAAGACATTGCAGTTATCTGGTGATATTTATTATGATACTGGCAATTTGTATTGCAGATGACCTGAGCAGATAGTGTATGTACAGGAAGTTTTCGGATAATGTTTGGATTTTTACTGCTGCCAAAAATCATAGCACAGGAAACAACATAGATAATCAAGGTTTAAAATATGTGATCTGAGAGCCGGTTGTTTAACCTAGAGGGTTTTAGATGTCTAAATGATAAACTATGAAAGATGGATAAACTATGAAGCGTGCACATTTTGTCAAGAAAATTGACCTCGACAAAATATGTCTCTGACGAAAAAATTGGATACAAACAAAGCATTAGGCCAAGCGGACGTTTTCTGGGGTACGATCAGAGACAACGCCTCAAATATACGTTTCTATTTTCGAATACATCGTACACATATATAGATCTAGGTAAATGAACTTGACGCGGTCCACTAGAAAACTCTAGGCAAGAAAATATCATTGCTTTGGCTAACACAGCATCGGAATATAATTGACGTTTATTAAGTTAATCTAATTGAATTTGCCTGTATCGGTTGCAATCGTTTTAATATCCAGGAGCCAGGCCGACAACTGCCCCCCTAGCGCCCTTAATTACTACAGTAAATCATTTTGATTCCCATCACGACTATTCCTTCTACTAAATGTGTCGAATTCCCATTATATCAAGATATAAACCCGCATGTTCCTATACGCTAGACATATTCTTGCAACTCAAAGGTAATCGAGTGTTCGCTCTCATAAGTGTCTTAATCTTTCATCTATCCTCCACCATTAAGTAGGGTGGACTTCCTCAAATGTAAGAGCGATACTGGCAAGCGTTTCCTACGGTGCCTAGCTGGCATTCAATTACGCCCCACAACTCAATTCCTTGCCCACGTCTACAATTCAACGAGAAATTACCGGCAAAAGACATATTAACGAATGAATGACTGCAAACATGCACTTCTATTATCAGTAATAACATTAAGTTTACTGCTTCACTCCTGCTCTAGCGCCTACCTTCTCGTTCGATGACTGTTTCCGACAGCCACGGCGCCGCTGCCAAAATGACGGAGGCCAGCACCAAGGCAAAAACTAGCAACGTCCAGTGTATCCGGTGCCAGGCGAGAAATCGCGCTCCCGAAGGTCACAGTCATTTGTAATATGGGGTTGGAAATGTACGCCAAGGCCAAATAACACTGATAGCAGTCCGGTACGTAAACAGCATCCGCGGTGTGGACGTGTTATCGCCAAAACGTGTCGACCGAGAGCGTTAGCGGTTTCTACTATCAAAACTACTACACGAATCGGAGCAGTTGTGCGAAAACGACAATTATTCAAGAAATACACTATGATAGTAGCAAAAATCAGCTAAAACAATTTCACCAAACTCTCAGTCGTTCGAGTATTACGACTACATATACGATGATTGATGCTTCGTGCGGTTCCTGGCCTCCTCGCTGGTCAAATATTTGTACTTTCGTGGGAAGCCAGCCTTTGTGAACTGTGATATTTTAGTGTCAGTCGATGCCAGGCTATATGTTTGGTTAATGTGGTTCTCGAATGTTTTTTCGAGGGTCATTGGCACTGTTTCTACGTTGCAAAAACACAATATGTAAATACCATATTCATGCCAACTTCAGGTTTCTGACTTTTGATTGATTTACATTAGATGAAATACTATTCTGAGTCACTGTCTTCATGGGCCATGACGTGTTTGTGTGTCGTGATTACGTATTTGCCTCCCAATGATTCTTTTTGAGCTATAGTAAAACTGGTCTTCCTGCTAGATCTCATTATCGGGGCCTTGTGTACACATACAAGGACCAATTGGGTCCGCCATTTGTACAAGCCTCATAAAACCAAGGTTGAAACCAGTTTCGGACATGTTTGGAAGATGCACGTGTCCTATAAGAAATACGTACGATCTTCAAGAACCGCCCATTTCTCTAACTAATATCAGCCATGCGACCGCTGTCATGCTACCGAAAATTTAAGAACATTCCCAAAGTCTCTTCTAGCCCAGTGGCCGTTTAGCTGGGCTTCAGCAAACGTGAATTTCGATATCTACAAACACTGGCCTGCGTGAAACGTAAAACCGCTTCGGCTGGCCGTCTAGCCAGCCAGCCGCCGAGTACTTCAACGATAATTGCAAAATGCGTCAGCAGCAGTCGGCTACGTTCTGTTACTGCTACCACATAAAAGCGACGTATGACCCTTATCCTTCTCTCTGCAATGGTTGTGAGCCGAGAAACAGGATAGACCTGACACGAAGATGCCTCTTGCGATTTAGACGTCGACGTTTTTGGGTCCTGAGCCAACAGGCCGCGGTAGCCCTTTACGAATGTTAGCGTAGACGTAGTCCGCATATCTATCACGACTCAACTGCCTACCACGTTCACTATTCTAGTATACTGTACTCGAGTCAAACGATGCGGAATCGCAAAGGCGTAGCTGGATGGAAATTTGTCTTTAGCATTTTAGCTTCACTTGTCAAATTACGCTAGATATATCACAGGAAACGAGGTAACTAATCAGCTATGGATAGTTAATATTTATTATAGTCAAATGTTATTTGTCGTAATTAGATAAATGTTTTCGCCGAACGAACTCTGTGAACGAAATGAATCGTACTCGGGGTTTGTATGTCATGACACACTACGACACTGCGAATTTATCGACGCTCGTGCAGATATTATACCCTTCCGTCATATTGGTATTAATGATCTACCATAAGTCCCTCGTCAAATCGATCATCTTACTTTTCTTCTAGTCAATATTAACCGAAATCCAATGACAATAGAATATTTAGGAAAAGGAATGGAGACTACCCCCACGTTCCATTCTGTACCAATCATATACATTACAGACATATCTGAGCCGCAATATCAATGTATAAACGATGCCCTGTCGTGTGATGGACTGAACGTTCTAAATCGCCTTGTTCCACACGGATGTGTCGCTCAAGCGTCATGCCAAGGTGGTTCGGAGTCCAGGTCTTATAGGTACTGCTATACCCCACAACATACATTTATGCCGGCTGCATAAAACTTGCGTCTATGAATATGAACGTTCCGTCCATAAAAATCGCTTTATGAACACGCCTGCTTGACAGAGACAATAGGGGTACCGACTTCTCACAGAAGTAACTGTTATTTTAAGGAAATGACAACATCTCTTGTCAATAACTATGCACCAGCTTTATGTGCCTATGCAATCAAAGACCGTGAACTACTAGCTAATGGGCTTTAGTTCCAAACAGCAAACGGTAACCCATCGTCCAAATTCAAATTCTAACCGCGATCGTCACACTAATCAGATGCGCATCTTCGTCGAGTGCCGCAACTCAAGTGAGTCCGTCATCATTATCGTACATATATATATATATATATATGAGGTCCACTAGCCTAGGTTTTTGTGAACGGGTTCGTTTGATGGCTGTGAATTTTCTATTTTTTGTGTGCTTGTTTTCCGTCTCGCTCGGCGCCACTGTTCAACATTCTCGTGCATTGTACAAATATGATGTATGACTATGACACAGTATACGCAAAACACTTGATGCGTATAGTACCGCATTATGGGTATAAGTATGCATTGGCAACGAAAATCATTCTAGCACTGTTAACTTCATCACTAGGTGTTACAGTGCGTGCAGCTTCTGCATATATTTATTGGTACGGTAGCGTCGAACTGTTCACTACGACGACAATGGCTGACGATGTCTTCGTTATATGGATCCATTCGTTATGTCGACACGTAGAAGGACGTGGGCGGCCAACCTATTTTGGCGACAACTGTGGCCGGGGTAAAGTGGCTAAGGAGGGCTGGACAGATGATCCCAGTTTCTGGTCACTTATCAATAATGATCCGTCACAGAGAAAGGACGTTCACTTGTAGAACAGTTGACGCAAACCGCTTCGGCGGCCGAAAGCGGCATATTTGATGTACGGCTTAAGTACGTTGTGGAAACTGTATGAAAAAAATGCATGCTATTCGCAATGCCACAAATGTGCACATGTTGAAACGAAGCTTTTGCTCGAACGTCAAGTCACCAATAACGACGACAATTTCATAATGTTCCATTTTGGTATGTTTATAGTATTGTGGAGCGTCTGCTATTTAGGCAATTTACGTAGCCATGCCGACGTACCGATGGCCACTGAAAGCTTTGACTGACGACCAGTAACTCGCGCTAAAGATATTACTGTATTTTTTTTATGTAGCAATATGCTGATAACACAAACGAAATTTTCCCTAGTGTAAGATGAAAAGGGAACAGCGAAAAGCTTCCAAGATGCCAGGCGCCGGCTGGTTCGGTGATCTATCGCACTAGTGGAACAAACATTTAACAAACTTATACGGCCTGAAGGGCCCTACAACTCCCAGCGACTACAGACAATGCATATATACGATTCGATCTAGGAACTGCCAGTCAGCTATGTGGAATATCCATTTGTCTCCCTAATAGTGGAGCAGTAATGCGTCTACCTACGAAACTTAAGGTCACTTTGTAAGGTGGTCTAGGATCGGAACTGGGCGCACTTCGTTTCCTCAGATGGCGGGCCCTTAGGGCCCGCCAGCCATCTGAGGCCATGCCTAGTATCAGTATCAAACAACAAATTTCAAATATTTTTACATTTACTTCTGGTAGACGCTTCCCTGTAAAGACTAAATACACTGCAAGGCTGGTTTCAGTATCCCCTGTTAACGCTTTTCTTTCAGTAAACGCCAGTCTACCTTTAGGCTATTACTTAATATTTAATGGTACGACTGAGTGCCAGGGTTATTGAATTGTCGATGCATGCCTACCTTATAGTTCAAGCGCTAGGTTTACCGATGTGCTGACCACTGAAGATAAACGCCGATAAAATGTCTCATAGCGGTGAGATGACCACCCCGTGTATTGCGTGTTTTAATCGTTTGCAGTGTTAGCACCGATAACAAACGGCCCTGCGTCTAAGCCAATTGCTATTGCAGCTAAGACCACTGTGGGCATAGTAGATATCCTGGGACAAGAACAGGCCAATGGAAAATTGATTGCGAATTAAGTTATACAAAATATTTCCCCATTGAAACTTTTACATATACGTCGAGCAAAAGGGTGTGACCTTATTATCCAATAATAGGACATCGGCTTCTGAAAGCAGCTCGAACATCTTGTATCCAATAGCTTGCATCGAATTTTGCAAGGAATTCAATACGGGAACAACAGGCACATCCCACTGCCAGGACGATTTGCTTTTCAATAAATAAACGGAAAGCATCTACAAGACATCATATACAGTTAGCCGAAAGTTAAGTATCAGTTGCAAGCGCCAAAATGAAGGGGGTGTTCCCATTGGAACAAAGACAGTACACCCAAGATGGTCAGCTCTGTTCCAGATGTAACACCTCTTTATGTAACGTCCCTTTTATGACATTATTTTTACTGCGCACAATGCATCAAATGCAAATGATAATTACGACGAAATCTATAAAAGTGTACGATAATAGGTTTATAGTACAATTTATCTAATAAACATTTCATTACTATCTCTAATTCTCTAATGGCTATCAAAGTATATAGAGTGATTTAAAAAAAAAAAAAAAAATGTATATATATATATAAAGAACGAAGCCTGCGAAGATAACATGCCGAAAAAATATAGCATAAATATAGCGGGTTGCTTAGATCTAAATACCTAACTTTGTTTCTTGCAACCGATGTCAGCTGAAGAGGTCTACTTTAGGGCTCACAGGGGGCATGCTATGATACGTTCAAATAGAGGTAATATTACTGGATACAATCTATGATAGTTGCGCCCCGTTTAATCCTAACGCTGTAACAGTGAGGAGCACAGTTTTATGGAAATTGTAATGGAAAATTGCATAATCAAAGTTCATCGTCATCGCCTTCGATCAAGGTACCTTTAGCTCGCCTTTTTTTGACTATGTATAGTAGAGCCGACGACCCGCTATGGTACGGACGTCTTTATGTTTTCTACGTAAAGGCGTAGCCTCTTTGCTGTGGCTAATAAAAAGTCAAGGCATACTTGGATCAGTTGATTAACCCCGGGTCTCCGGACGGATTTCTCGATATAATCACCTTATTTTAGTAGCCTGCATTATTGATGGGACTTCAAACTCGAAGCAGGATTTCACTACATTACAAAATACGTTAACCAATATGTCGTCGTTAGTTATTTATGGATTTTACTACCAATCTAACTAGAGTCCAATTTTTTCAACCTCGAACGTTGTCGCTCCATCAACCGTAACACTGTAGTACAACATTGTTTTCCGACCCCTACAGACTGATTGGCAGTCGACTGACGTGTTCTTCTGCTACTGGGCCTTATACACAACAATCTAGGAACACACAGTTTAATAATGCCTATCTGGCCATTAATTATGAAAGGCGTTAAGAGGCACTCAGTAGCAGTAGCAGAGCGACGGGCTAGAGCCGCAAGAATTGGCGGCATCTATTCAAATGGGAACAAAATATAACCTATACATCTATCCGGCTGCTATCTTCTTTAAATTCAAATGAATCAGATTTATTACAAATCGATGAAGCAGATTTATCACGCAGGGAAGACTACTTGTTGATCTTCGTTTATATCACATAGGAGGTGCAAAGGCGTTTGTGATTCATGTCGATCGAGTTTATTATCGCCGCGCATCTGCTGTTACCGGACGAGTAAGGAAGTGTATTGCAGATCGGTTGGCATGGCGAACGGACGATCAACAGCCAAAGGACCAAACGGCGGACAGGGATGATAATGATGGCCTTGAGGCTGCAGCGACAATCGAAGCTGCTGCAGATGAGGCGCGGACCGCAATAGAAGCCGTTGAAGAAGAGCTAGCTATGTTAGGGGAAACAAAGCAGGATGTCCTGGCACAGTCAGAGGTTCAAGAGATGTCCTTTTTAAAACCGATCCCAAAGGCCTCGTCGCACAAGGTCAATGTATTAGAACCCTACAGCGCTTTTCGGAGCTCTGCCGATTCGTCACGCAATGCAGCGGATGAGGCTATCATTGCAATCTAAACTTTTGGACGACTGTTCTAATAAGCTGATAGCTACCAAGCAACATACTCAGCCCTGGAAGAGTCACGGACGCGCTGTTGATAAATGGGGAACCAGGTATCCTCAGTACATTCGGCAGAAGCCGTCAATCGATAACATCGCTGATAAACGTATTATCAACTCAAGGCTGCGATTGGAGAAGCTCTAGAAACGATACAAGCAAAAATTAACGTTACGAAAGGGGCCTCAAAACTGTCACCTGAATCGCTTTCATGCAGGGTTTGCACGGCAGGCTCCGCGTCAGTTAAGATCTCTAAAGCACCAAGAAAGATGCAGATCCGATTCTCATCCATAGCTAGGAAAAGATGTAGGTCATCGAAGCATCCAATAGGAGCAAGCGACCAACTTGCCCTTAGGTTTGTAGGCCCCATAACAAAAATGGAACCATACCGCGTAAAGAAAACGCTTGCCGTTGGAAATGCACATGAGAGCATTGAATGTGATGCTAAATACTATGCTGGAATAGGGACACAACAGGAAGAAGACGAGATGCTGAGATATTTTAAAATAGTCGAGCTAGATTGGACCGCCGATCGAGACTTAGCACGGGAACTCACGGCAGCCTAACAAGTTATAAGGTCGGAGGAGGAAGGAACTTTTGAGTTAACTCTTCAGTACGCGTTCGCGTCTTTACTCGAATATACATAGTGGCTCTTATTATTGCTAGCGGCCCCCTGTGGCATTAGCGGCGATAGACTTTCAATCGATTAAAATTGTATGCAACTCGTTTTCGACTCCTGCAGTTGATGTTGAGGAATTGCGTTACTGTCTAATGACAGCGTACAATCTTATTCGTGTTATCTGTTTGATGACCGTTTAAATGGGGACAAGCAATGCTATCAACAAAATTGAAACGAACATTTATCATAAAAATTCCATGCCCTACCTGAAATGTTAGGATGATTTCCACCCAGGGGCTACTAAAACAAGGTGATTACCAAAAATGAATCTGTCTTTGCAGGATTCTAGGTGTAAGCTACCGAAGCAGCGAAATTCGACTTATAACAATAGACATTTGTTAGACTCGAAGGAGATAATAATAGTGACCAGTCAGCTCTAGAAAATCAGGACACATACAAAAGGAACGGTATTCTATCTGGGAATAGTAGCATGAAAGCTATAGCGCTGCTGAAAGATAAACCCATCAGCGTTTGTCACTTGAAGTCCGCTATTTCTTTCTATGTTTACTTTCATAAGTTTCGGTGGCATTCGAATGAGTAGTGAGGCCGAATGGTATAGCCCGCCATTCTGAGCATGATTGAATAAGATTAAATCGGAAGCCTTAAATACAAAAGCGGGCCATACAAGACACCGTCCTGTATTCAATGTGCAAGACCGCCGACACCATATGGTCATTGTTTTTTGCGTGAGCCTTGCAAAGCAACGAAAGAAAAATTCGGAATTATATCCAAAAACAAATGCAAAGAGTTTTTGTACAAAATACGTCATAATTATAAAACATTGTGAACTAGAAGACGTCAGCCGAAAAGTCTCTATACAAAAACCGTCTACTATAGCTACCAGCTTCACGCAGTAACTGTTGATCCGTGGACTGTTTACGAATTCTGGACGCACGCTGTCCAGAATAACAACAAATTTTTCGGTATTAGCTTATAATCGAAGGCCGAATGACATTTATCGTCAGGTCCGTTGATCTTCGCATCGTACCTTATGTAATACTATCAGTCGTAGAGGAAGTTTCCACGAAATGGAACCTCCTCCCAGATAATCTTCGTCGTTTTTGTAGCAATAACGCTCCTGTTATTTACGAAACGCTCGGATCAGTGCAGCAAATGTTAGTATCGTGCGTGTCCTCGTGATACTGTAGTGGTAACGTGTTTATCTAGTAAACGAACACGTGCTATACGTGGGTGAGAGCCACTCGTCTGAGGCAATGTTTAGTGCCCTAAACAAGAACTCGGAACATTTACGTAAAGCGATTTGCTGAAGATTTTAAAACGCTACGTACAAAATGTTATACTAGGTTTTTTTCACCTCAAAGGCGCTGACACACCGGATTTTTGAAATGTTAATTGTTTTATTGTATTTATTAGTTTGCGGCCTCAATATCGTATGGTATCTGTAGGGGCAGCGGCCCCAGCAGGCGAGAACTCACGAAGTACACGATGAAAAATACAAGTGTATTCGTTAGGCTTATATCTGATATTTATAGGGCCTTGGAAACTATATGAGAAAAACTTATACTAAAAGCGCAGCTTTGATATTAATTCTTATTGGCAAACTGTGTTCATTGTATTTAATGAAGGAATATTTCGGAGCAATTTTGTGTTGAAAAATTAGTACTAATGAGTGAATCTTGATCATACGAATTTTAATTTGGAATATGATTCTTAGATTGGAAAAACGACAGAGGTATTCACAGACTGAACGGAAATGGTAATTAAAATTGAGTATTTAATTAATTCTGTTAATCATATATATATATATATATATATATATATACATTTTAAAGTAAAATAAATTTAAATTAATTAAATCTAAAAGGATAAAAAAATACTATCAATAAATATTATTATATTGCTCAGTGAAAATTTTACGAAAATTTAAAACTACGTAAGACCAAAAAACTACGAAACTGCTCTTAGAAAACATGATCCGCAAATAAGATTCCTGCCTATTGATTGATAACAAAGATGCACTTCGTTATCAGCCAACGTTACGATTGTTCGAACAAATAATTTAGTTTTCGTTAGATGGGTCGCACCGTGTACTTGTCGTATATTACTGTATCAATAACCCAGCAGACTGACTGCCCACCGAATTCTTGGGTTCAACCATCATAATACTGGTTTATGATATGCATATACGGTAGGCGCCAGGGGTACACGAATAGTTGTCTTGAGGTTTGCAGGAGCCACTGTCGAAACTCTTCCGTTTTATCCAAACTTACCAAACACCGGGTGTCACCTTGATTAGCGTTTGTCCATTGGCATTGCTTGATGTTTATCGCTTACCAGATCAATTCATTAAACTACAGTAGAACGTCTTGAACAGAGATTACATACAAGAAGATGCATTCTTTGATGTAGTTCAAGATTATCTTCACAACAGTAGTAACGTATATAATAGGCGACGTTAGGAGAGGAACTGCGTGGTTATCAACGCGGTGCATTTCTACTGTGAGTTCGTAACGCAGCTGAGGTGTGTGAACTTCAGGCCGCCAAAGGGAAAACTGTCCCCAGAGTCCTGCAGAACGAGCCGGAGTACTTAAAGAGAAAATCACTGGGTCTCGTGAATTTCGTTTCTGCACCCTTGAATCTCCGAAGCGGAGACTCAAAGGTACAGAAAATCGAAGGCTTTCAGCATAAAGGCTCCGATAATGCAGAGGTGATAACGTTGTAACCAGGGATGGCCAAGCGTATAGAAAATGCTCGAGATTTTCACATCGGAAAACTCTTAGCTGAGGATGCAAGCTTAAATTAAACGGGCAATTGATGATCTAGCCTACGCAAGGTGCGGATTCGAAGCAGGCCTGGAAGTGAAAAAAGAGCCTTGGTCTATATGTGGTGTTTGTTCCACTGAGTCTATATATAATTAATGAGGAGTTTTGTATTAGTTCCGCGAGTGCAAGTAGGTGCTGCGGTCCAATAACAGAGAATAATGCATTGCAAAAAAAATTCAATTTACACGGCTGTCCTGTTCTAGAGCACATGGCGCCGCGTGGGCACATGCGCGAGGTACCGTTTCCTTCAAAAATTCAGCTAAGAAGGTGGGAGATGTTTTTGACGATGATGATGATGATGATTACTATTTTGAATGTTAGCTATCGCCTAGACTATGACGTGGTCACTTCCGCTTGCCTCGACCCAGTAAGTGCAGAATTTATATCGTAGATGACTCACTGAAAAACTCTGACGAGGTGTACATAATATAAGCAGCATATGCAACAGATAAACGCCTTTGCTAGCATGTCCATCAACGACTCACCAGGGCTAATAAAAAATCAAAATAAAAGGTCATAGTCGTATTTAGTCTGGTTTTTTGTATCGCACTGTTGCATTTCCGTTGATCGCTATGAAAACCTAACAAACTACGTTGTACGTCCATGCGGAAACGGGTGGAGCCCGATTTTTTTTTTAACTGTCACCAGCCAGTTGCTCGATGGGAAGCGAGACAGAATTATTAACGTCTTGCAACATGCAGTAGCACCCACAGAAAAAACTTACGAAGAGTCCGGAAACCGTTAATTAAACGGAAGACAATGCTTATCACAATATGATATGCTTCACAGAAAGGTCATATTTTATTTTGGCTTGAAGCTAGAGAAATGAATAGACAGAGACGTGTATATTCAATTACCTGTTTACTACTGTTCTCTATTAAATATCAGCAATTTTTACTAAATTACCGGCTCCATTCGAAACAATGCAAGATCATAAGATCACCGTAGAAAGTCTGCTGAAGATTAGCGTTTACATTGGCTATCCACAGCGGTCATTTCTGTCCATGGTCAGTTGCCGCTACTGCGTATAGATGTTAGCTCCTATTCGTAGAGTCCCGCCACTGGCAGACGCAACATCGTTTTTGTCAATTTTGTCGATGAATAACAAGCTTTGATTCTCGACGGTTCTCTAACCAGCTTCAATAGCACAAGCAGTGTGACGCTGTAGATGGTGACAGTAAGCGGTCGGCAATCGCCCTACGTCAACTCGGGAAGCTGTCAGGTCTGCTGCAAAAGCGTAGCACACTTCTGCTAGTATACTTCGAGTCAACGTGCAGTCCTGAATATCGGTGATTTTTTACTGGCCGTTCGTCTTTGGCACGTTTTTTTCGGCAATAATCCTATGCTATGTGCGCATTTGTGCGCGTTTGCCTGCAATCAACATTGTCTGAATAGGAAAAACTAACCGCTCGAAGAACTTCAATACGGCGACCTCTGCAGGTAGCGTCCAAAGGTAGCAGTGCTATGCCATGTTTAGCAGCGTAGCGAGCCTCGACATTCTCAAAAATTCTCGAATTAATCGGGATCTTTCACGAAAGCATACAAAAGTTGTGGAAAGGTACATGAACACGCTCGCGAAGTATCATCCGATCTACGCCGTCATGTTGGAACACCAGAACGACCCGGACGACCCAGTAAGCCCGCTGCTGTGGGCCGAGAAGGCTTGGGTACGCTTCTGTAGCAACGAAGTCAATAGGTATGTAAAAGAGCTTGACAAACTCAGTGACGAATACGGAAGGGCGGTTGCAGTCTATCTTGGTATTCGCGCCTATCATCTCGATAAGAACGAATCTGACATTATCGCGACACGGACCTACTACTACCTCAAGGAGCAGCTTGAAATCGCTCGGGTGAAATGTCAGTGCGCAGCAGCCGAGTTCGCCCAGGCATCTGAGGAGCATTCGGCCGCCATCAAGGAGGTCACCGACGTCGAACAGAAACAATTTGACGATAGTGAAAGCCTCGGGGAAACGCTTGATAAAGCCAATAAACAAGTGACCATAACGAAGGTTCGCTTGGAGAAATGTTTTGAAGAACATCGACGAGCCATGGCTCTGTTCATACCGCTAGAGGAAACAGCGCGTTCGTTACAAAAGCGATATCCACACGAGATTGAACGGGCTGATCAGTTCTTTCGAGTTGAAGCTACTGGCGAGGATTGTTTAGATAAAATTCGAGTGAAGGCTGAGGGGAAACGTCGACAACTGACCCGCGCCGCAGAGCGATGTAACGAAGCGCTGCGCGACCTTATGTTACGACACAAGCAACTTTCTTCAAATCGAGTGGAACCAAAGTGGGCGGGGCAGGGGGATCTTCTGATGTCCCGATCGCTGTGGCGGTCAGCGCCTTCGCGCCTTGAGTCCAGTGGGGACTCGTGGCCTTTAGTATTTTTGTCGCCGACCTTTTCGGGAGGTGATTTTGGCCCACGGAAGTGGTCGTCGCTTTCTGCAAACCTTTACAAAGTTCATAGGTTTGCTGAACCAACAAATGAACAAATTAGCTGATGAAAGTTCATATAATTAGAATTTCATAGTGCTTTCTATAATTAAGTTTATTCAAGAGCAAATTATTATCGAAGTGGAAACGAATTTCGTCGAGAAATTATGCCCGTTCCTTTTATATTGGTGATCACATTGAAAAAATAAATTAAAAAACGTGGTTATAACAAAAATGGCTGCATGACGAGTTTAAATCGTTTATAGTTGCTACATTACGTACTATCGGCTGTTTTTGGTGTTTTTGTGTGTGTATATAAAAAGTGTGTTACCCTATGTGCAAAGTGAATAAATATCACGCGTTTTATTGAGCATATAAGAGTTTGTGTGTATGCTTAAACCTTGTGCTTAAATCTTGTATTGGATACGTAGATCATTGGTCTTTTCGCATTGAGTAAACAAGGTGACGACAAGGGCGATGCGGATCAACACAAAGCAATCGTACAGACTTGATTAAATATAACAATTGCTTAGATAAAACATTATCAGATAACGTAGCAACGAGACGAAGTACTACCAGCAATGTACGGCGTAACTAACATAAGCCGATGGCAGAATTGTAATTCGAAACATTTACATAGTAGGTATTCTGTGGTAACTCAAGCTTTGTGTAAGCGAAGCATCCTTCCCTTACACCTAATAAGTGTCCCTTCGGATCTTTTCGGATCGTCTTTGTCCATGTTAAACATGTTAAATTTACCCTCCTCAAATACTTTCAACAGAACCCAACAGGTGTACGGTAATATATCTATAAATAAGGGAATACATTTAGCCATTTGCACAAGTCCTTATGTAGCGATGATTTCGAAATTACGCCGAGTATTTATCCTGTTCTTGGACATCTATATTGCTAACGAATGTCTCGAATAAAACCAATATTTTCGTTACGCTGGTGCAAGCTGGTAACTTTTTCACGCGACGTGGAAGCGGTCGTATCAACCAGTTGTCATTGTTCTTTCCTTCCTTTTGACGTGTTCATGTATCGACCTTTCTTCTTTGTAAAATGTCTACATTTTTAGATTTGTTTTTTTTTGGTGCTCTAACTTCCTAATTATACAGTATCGGTCCTCTCCATTGTCAAACGTCGAGGTTTATCGACGACTATCGTAATAGCAGCTATCGCATAGGCAATTTTACTCGCCCAAAGACAATCGGAATTTGGGATTGCTCTGAGATCGATTTTCTGTCGCGGCTGAAACCTTGCAATTATTTATGTTATACTAATACCCATTGAGCCTTCAAATCCTATTCAGCACAAGAACACTTTTCCCATACAACAATGGGTTGGACGTGGACAGAAAATTATGATGTTGGCAAGTGCCCATTTTTTTTACCAACCAGGGTTTTACTAATTTTTCTTAATCTAAAACTTGTATATAATATAATATTTATAGTTAGAACGTAGAATAGAATTAGGACATATATACGTAATGATTACCTAAAAGATGTTGAAAATGGCATCCCCGGAATGGAAAGTGGCAACAAATGGCGTCCCCGTAATTGTTTACATTATACGTAGTTTTAGTCGATCAATTTCGACCAATTCGACAATAAAATTATTGTCTTTGAGATGTTTATTCAACTTATTTTAATAACGTTTTTCGCCATTTGCTCTAATGTTTGTCCGCCGCCATGTTGTCTTCTAGCGGCAAATCCTAACGGCCATGTATCTTTGCTGTGTTGTCCTTTTTCATGCGCTGTCTTTGTCCAATCGTGTCGTGCAATCAGCAGGGCATTCACAGACGAACGTCTTCCAGCCCAGTTGGGCGTCTGCATCGGTTTAGCTGCTGTGAACGTGACGTACGCGATTGCCCCCGAGAGCAATTACTCGACCTCGATCGACGTCCACTTCAACGAACGGTTCCACTTTACGCGACCCACCAGCATACAGGAAGAATACAAAGAGAGTTTAGTGAAAGGTACGTTGTTCTGGGGAGGGGGTCCCATTGTGCTAGTGCAGAGGGGGGCCGGAGGAGGTAGACTGACTGGAAAAGTTAGTGACCCAGTGTCGTAATGCGGAATGGAATCCCACGGCTTCAATGAAATGCTAAGTGTATGTATATCTGGTAATCTAATCTATCAGCTAGTAGCGCGGTTGGATTGAATGTAGAAGTCGATAAGAGGTGACTAGCTCCATGGGCTATTCTCTAACACAACGTTTATTCGAACGACACTTACCATAGATCGTTTGAAAACCCAGCACGTGCGCTTGCATACGCTTGAGAGTTCGCCAGCGTTCTTTATGAATTAGGCAAGGTCTATGTAAAGCTGGGATAGTTCCAAAGGTATTAACACAAGCGTAACATGCAAGCATCGTTTAGTGCTTCGACTTGAATTAGAAGTTCAGTACCGCTTAACTTGATGTCTTCTAAATTCTAAAAAGCTGCAAAGACTTTAAATGTTAAAACGACATTATAGTTACATTTGGCAATATTCTTGACGGCACAGAAGAAGTTTAAGCGTCTCACTGTCATTGCATGAACAAAAAAAAAATAATGATTATAGTACTTTTCTAACCCGGGCGTAATTCAGCCCAACTGGCAATTCGTATTCGATTATCGTTTAGTATGTACCAGAAAAAAAAATCTTTCTAATAAGTGAGTGAATTATGATAAAGCTCTGACGTTGAGATGGGTTGATGAGCCATCTTTTTTTTTCTTCATTGAAATGTAGCCTCGTACGTTACGCGTAATCTGTCTACCTTTCTAGTAAATTTAATCTGTCGTCTGTGGCTTGCTGATATCGTACTTCTGCTTGCCTTCCAAATGACTGCACGACGTCTGCAATATATACGCCAATTCCGACAACATATAATTATTATTTCGGTTGGTTTCTAGCTCTGAAGTTGAGCTCAAGCTGAACTGCTGTTTACCAACGGGAAGAGCTGGTTGAGGCGTCAGTCAGCTGATGCTGTCAGCCTTTCGCCCATCTCGACAGGACATTTTTAATCCGTTGTGATTTAGTGAATCGCGCCAATGTCGACGGGCAACTATAAGCTTATTCACGTAGAATTAGCTGACCGAAGCGATAAAATCGCCCAGAAACGGCGAAGAGCAGTAGGATAGGCTATGTGGTCGGGGGGAAGGGGGTAGTTTTTATTATGGAGGGTTTAAATGAAGCCAGCTGCGTTAAGGGCCGTTAACGGATACCGATAAGTATTACACAATGTGCGTTTAAAGAAGGGTTATAATGAAAAATGCATTGTTCTGCTGAACATGGAAGCTGACATGGCGTGAGAATTGGACTTGGAGGGCAGACTCAGCGTTCGACACCGTTTTATAATGATATAGCAAGACAAATAAATAAAAGCAGGACACAGTTTCTGTTACGTGCGATCCTGGATTATCCCTTGGTGTTATTTTAGATATAAATGCTCGAAGCGGATTTGAGGAGGAGTTTTTGACGAGTATCCTTTATTTATCAAAGTACGAAAAATATTCCTTCTGAAAACGCAATTCCAGATAGGAAGATATGTTAAAAATGAGAAAAATTGAAAGGACGAACATGGTCTCAATTTTAACATTGGTAAATGGACCCTGACTCTTGATATCGACGCTCTTGACGGTATTAAAGGTCAAGGTATTTTGAAGTAATGGGAAGCATGGGTTTTAGAGGGCATTACCTTCATGAAGCCGGCCCCTTAATATCTCGGCCAATTCATGTTACCCTAAAATATTTATAACAATTTAATAATAATAATACTGAGCTCCACTAGATTTTTATAAGATTGTGCAGCGACAGACCACCAAAAATTCGCATTTCTCAATTTCACCGCGCTTTTTCGGTTCGATAACACCGGTTGATTCGTGCCCGCAACGAAAGCTGCACAAAGATCAGCATCACTATCGGTACTATATTACCATCTTACAAGGGGGTGGTCGCTAGCATTGGCAATGGGAATGCGCCGTGACGCCTACTTTTACCGTAAACACAACGAGTTCCCGACAGCCCGCTGCTTTCTTGGTTCCTTCCTGTGTAATTATCCGTTGGCTATAGCTCTTCTATGTTCGATGCGGCGTAATCGCAGCAATATCGCCAGCCTGTCCCCAGATCATCCATAATGCCCGTAGGAGAAAGAGGCCATGTCAGCGATAAGATCCTGAAATTGCCTACTTATATATACAAGTAATTTGTAATAGCTAATAAACAAATGAGGTGAACAGAGGTTCCTAGCAGGAACGAAGAGAGTAGAATTGTATAGATGACCAGTAAAAGAGGACGGTCGTAGACATGCACAGCCGTGTAGCGTCATAGCTTTGTCGTTGTTTTTTGGGAACAAGTTTTTTTTTTTAGCTTGTATAAACAACTTCTCAGTAACGCTTGAATCTGAACTCAATGCCGAAGCGCATGAATGTGGTGGTCTGCGATTGAATCTATACGTATGTGAGCGTGCCTTTGCGTATGTCTAATAGTGATGTACGATGATTCTTTCCGCACGCGGTTGGCCTGCGAGATATCTGTATGTAATTATACTGGTTGTCTGTGATGCCGCAGCTTGTCTTTTATATGCATCTGGGTTGACGCCATGGAATCGACAGGCAAATAAATGAAAATCTACTTCTGTTCTTTTTTTCTGTTCTTTTTCTGTTCTTCCGCGTCGAGTTCATATCATTTGTACGATTTTCCTCTAGCTGTGTAGAATTTTGCGCAGACACAAAGTCACATTAGACAAAACCATCCCTAATTTCTAACACTGACTGACCGATAACCCAGGTACGCACGGAGACTAGAACTAGCCCGGGCCTGCATTTGTAGTTCGATGCTGTAGTTCGGACAGCAAAGCAGAAAGATTTAATAGTTTTGATAACACAGCAGAATGTTTATGGATATGCCAAGCGTTCCGCTCCGCTGTCCACAGTTCGACTGTGAAAATCATGGCATTGATCATCATCGATGCCCAATAGTTGATGTAACGGTTATATCAATAGCAGTAATTGATAATTAGGCAACAGGCGAGTCCTGGAAGATACCAACACCTCAGAACAAAGGCGGCAGTTTGTCATCATCGTCCAGTAAATCTGCATCGTATACAGTAGAAATCAGCGGCAGAAATGAACATTTGCCGCTCAGTGCCTTCATGACGCGATGACTACGCTGCATAACGTCGAAATATGTGTTCCGTTATGAATGTTTTCCTATTTACATGAGACAAACAGAAAAAAGCGCCGATTATCTGGTAAAAGGTAGCCTGAAACGAAAGGTCCTTTACGCGGATATATTATTTGTCAATAGGGGAACATCATCGACAGAAAAATGCTAACGAATACAGCGTTTCTCGCTGATAAATGATCACCTGTTACCAATCGTAGTGTTGATCGATTATCTTAATTAATCTCTTGATATTATATATGATTAAGAACATCTATAATAAGTACTTAATATCATTGAAAAAGAAAATGAAAAGCCAGACGTGATTGAAGCGTGCAATTCGGACGCGGCAGGTTCGTCTTGATGGAGTTCAGGCGATGCTTGCCATCAAACACGACGCCATTAAGCAGCTGTCCTCAGCTTCGCGAATTTGTCTTCTGATGCACCCGGTGGGATTTATAATCTGTATAATAAAACGCAAATGAATATCTTGTATTCGCATGGTCTATTAGCTGATCCCCGATACCAGTTGGCGCTGTTAAGTAATTTATCGCCCACAACGGTTACCGTGTATTTTCTGCTTTTCGTCTTTCGGGCCGCCCGCCCACTATTACATTGATTTCAGTCGCATCCTTTCTTCGGTCGCTTCCGTATCAGCCATGTTGTTCTATAGAGGTACATGCATAATAAACAGGACGTCATTTTCGATAGTGCAGCCGTACGGGACGCGATAGCACCTGACAACAATTGTGATTGTGCCAATTATACCCTAAGAGTGATAAGGGACTGAAGCTAAACGAGCTTTACAAAGGTGGAACAAGTCGGCTTGTTTGTGTCATTGACGTAAAATAATAACAACGGCCGTCTGCTGCGGCTAAGGCTGATCCGGCGGGTGGAGTGCAATGGAATTCGATTCCCCTACGGCTGGTACGTGTTCTCAACACATAACTATTAGGCCACGTAGATCCCCTGGACGAGCGCATTTGTGGCTGGCGGCTGTGTACGTAAGTGGAAGAAAAAAGCAATCACGCATTGACTGTCGCTGAATATGCCGCGGATGGTTGATCGGGTCGATTGTGTAAATACTAGACGCATATGAGCAACGAGTTTTGAACAGATGTTCTGTGCATTATAGAAACATTACTAAACGCTTCAATTAGACGAGTAGAAGCAAAACACGAGTGCGGTATAGCGCATCTAGTAGATATAGCGCTGAAAGAGCTATTTTTGCCAGCTAAAAAAGGCTAAATCACATGCAGTTGTTTTTTCTGTATCTAATAAATAAATGCGGCCTGAGTGGTTAGATAAAGCCGGTGTGAGAACGGTAGCTTAATGTAGCAATTAATTTTATTTTACCTCCAAGAAGAATAGATGATCGACGCTGACGTTCAATTGAATGTCTGCTAGTTTGAGTTGCCGATTTCCAGTCATCCATATAGTCTAACACAATATATATGTAGCCTTGATAATGGAAACTGCCGAGTCACACACCGGCCTGGCCTGTCTACAGGACAGCGTCGGTACAAAAACGAGGCAAATTGCTGAAGCTTGGTATACTCATAGCGGAATCGCTATAATAACAATGCACATTTTGTAGATTCGATACAAAAGTCATTTGAACGATCTTTGATCACGTCTGGTAATCATTATATGACGTATATAGATAGATAGTAGATATCCACCAACCTACACATACTCGCAGGCGGCACTACGTGCTAACTTATTACGCCATGAGAACAAGTCATTTTAGTACTCAAACAACTCTCAACACCATCCATATTGTTTCGTCTGTCCGTTGTTTTGCAGGCTTACCATACCCGATCTTGACAGTTCTCGATTACCTACGGCAGGATAGCGATGGATTCACGTGGGGCCGAGCCTATCGCAAGGCTGGCTTCTGGGCATCATATTTTCTCTGGTGGTCATTTGCCCTGTGGCTTCTATCGAACTTGCTTCTATGCGCGGTGCCCCGCTACGGAGCATATCTGTTCTCGGTGACAGGTCTCGTAATGCTGGTAGCGGTGTGGATCTATGCGGTTCTGTTGCCAAATACGCCACTCATTATTCCAATGGAAAATGGAAGCTTTCTCAAATTCGATCTCGGATGGTGCTTCTATATGGTGCTGGTTCTCGGTAAGTGACTTTAATGTGACTGATTTGTCGCATTGTTATGAGATCTGAGCTATTTAATTATACTCTCCCTTCATAGTTTGGATGCTGAGGTTTTAGAGTCGAGGGCGGCCTCGGTAATATGTATCTCTTTCTCGATCCGCCACATTTTTTTTGTGAGTCACAGTATAATGTGCTTCTTCTAATCGATATCAGCAGTCCACCTTTTGATCACGACACCTAACCGGGCGAGCTCGGAAGAGCACTGAGCGACGACGCAGAAAATCAGCCACGAAGAGCAAAGTCACACATTTGTAATTATTAATAATAATTGGCAATCATGCGTAAAATTGGATAGATAATATAAACCACTTCAGAAGCGTGCCTCGTCACTGCCACTCCATTGTATTCCCTCATTTACTACGTACACCATACCATGCTCGATACGAACGAGTATTTAATTTGTTTCACAATGGGGAATGGAATGACCGAGCACCTAGTCAGTGCAATGATTTCATATAGACCCATTTCGCTGGCAAGAGATAACTTAGTACATTGTAGAAGGCCAGATACATCGGTGGTAATACGCCAGTATCGCTGCATGCATAGACCTAACGCGTACACACCTACAAGTACGCAGACTTGCAGACGATTTTCCGTTCAACTGCGGCCGATCTACGGTTCGCCTTGTTTACCTCGTTGAAATTGCAAGTAGGAACCGAACGTGTGTGTGTCTACTTACTGCCTGTACATGAATAATTTCATGACGAATGACTGCCATAGCCATTGCGAGAATCGAAACTTTTGTGGGGCTAATTCTCGATACTTGATTTAGTATTAAGAGGGGAAAGACTATGACCGAGTCCCATAACTTTCATGTCGCAGGGTCAACAGGGATGACGCCAAGATACAGGGCAAACCTGCCGACGAGTTAGCAGGTGCCTTCTGCCAATCCCGTTTCGCAAGAGGGCTATTGGTGCTGTTGCAATTATTATCGTTGCCGTTGCTATAGATGATGTAAAGTCTATGTTAAAGAAACGTTCCACTATCCGTGATTATAGTTGCGCATACTTTGCCTGGCACCAATAAATAGGCCGATATCTGGTTGACCCCTTGCTCTAAGCTGAATCAACTTTGTTTTCAAGGAACTAGGTTAAATTCTCCCTGGTCTCCCGTTGTTTATAAGATATAGGGTTACACTTTCAGATAGCTTTTTCTGTTGCGCCATAGACGCATATATGAGCTTGACAAGATACTTTTATCACCAACACTTTGCCTCATTAGCGGCAAATATCACGACAGAGCCAGCAAAGAAAATAATCTATAGAGCATTCTGCAATCCAGATCTGAACGTTCCAAAAACCCAAAAGTAACGCTTGGATTGCACAATACCGCAATTCGAGCTACCGATTAGTCTGTCTAACAGCGTCTTCTATTCGTGATCCGCTGCCGAAAATCAGGGACATAATTGGCACCGTGAGTTCGTCGCGCGATTAGCGACGGCTCAGTTAACGATCACCACAAAACAAACCTGGGCACTGTTTTCTTCTCTATTTTTCTATCTCTTAGGGTGTTTTTCCAGTGAAATGACGGACTGCCCGTTAGACGAATTAAGCAGCCAAGCAGACGTTGACTGGTGGAATAACCCATTCATTCCAGTTGACTGCTCGTTCCGATAACGAGATAGGGTCTCTACGGGAGCGTGGTTCACAGCAGGCAGCGACTGAGTACTTTTTTCGCCTCTCTTACTGCAATCAATCGGATGTTAAAATAATAACGGCTCGATCGATGCCCGACACCTATCTTCCTAAAAAAAAAAAAAAAAAAAAAAAAAAAAAAGACCGTATTCAGCGAATATCATCGAGACCGAGAAAAACTGAAAGTAAAGTCCTCGTTGATGTGTGGTTTCTACACGACAGGACTACTAAGGTGCCGCATGCAGATCGTGAATGTGAAGATCGCTATCGCTTAGAAAAACATATATAACAGGTCCTGTATAGCAGGACTATGCAATATTCTATCGCCTAACTTAGGCTAGCAGAGAACGCGTTGCCGAACGAAGAGAGAACAAACGTCACCGCTCGAATCACCAATGTACTCATTGGCTAGCCCAATGTGTGCGTGAGAGTATCTCGTTTTCACTGCCACACATATGCAATACCTATTCATAGATCGTAGATCAGGCATCGTTGATGCGTGCTGACGTAGACGATAGAACAGAATGCGGATTGATACTACTTTTTTTTTGTATCGCTGAACATTGAAGTTTCCAGGGCGATGTGTGGTTTTCCCAAAAGAAGGTGTTGTATGCGCGGAACTATTGAACGCGACTTGTATATTAAATAACAGTTATTACGGCCTGCGAGTTAAATACTATGCCCACCGCAACAAGGGACGTATTGCTTAAATACAGAATGGAATGAAACATATTGATAGAAAAAACATGACAGATATGTTTTTCTTTTATATTGTATACGTATAAAATCAAAACTGTCAAATTTTCACGAAGCTTCTGCACCACTTCGAACAATTCGGCAACGAGGCCGGACCTTAATCTCTATTAATATGTTTGTTTTGACTCGAGGGGCTTTCTTTTCACTATAAATTAGACCCGTTATTATTGAATTTACTGTTTGGAACTGCGGGTAAGAAACGACGAGTCGTTTCTGCCTTCTACC
The DNA here is from genome assembly GCF_002532875.2 of Varroa jacobsoni. NCBI lineage: Eukaryota > Metazoa > Arthropoda > Arachnida > Mesostigmata > Varroidae > Varroa > Varroa jacobsoni. Next base: position 371,232 of record NW_019213543.1, on the reverse strand, counting down.
TTTACAGAATTGTGTAGCATCAGCCAGCAAACTATATTTAACAATAAACCATCGCCAGGTTGCACTTGCCCTTAGTCATGAACCGCAAACACGACTAGCGCTAGCCGGTGCTATTGCAGTGCTCTTTGAAATCTTGTGATTGGCCGGTTTCTCTATCCACCCAAAGAATAATCCAAAGCACAATATTGCACGCATATATCCCTGAGACGTTCGCAGAAGTTCCACCTTTTTTTTTTACTCGCAAATTCGCGATAATATGTATCTTTTTCGTTCGTTCGTTTGTGATAGTTCACTGGCCATAGCTAAGCATCAGTGCATCGACAGATTATTGGTTTTTGATCACCTGACTTTCTGTGGTTGTAAATCCGACGACGACAGTTTCGCCGCGGCGGGGAAATGCCGGATGTGTGTCTGTGGTGGTTTTTTTAATGCGAATACTGAAACAACTGAATAACAGAGAGGATGATAACACGAAGCACTTCTGTATCTGCCTCTTCTAGTAATACGGCCTGGAAACGCTTAGACGCTGAGCCCACACACACACACACACACACACACACACACACACACACACACACACACACACACACACACACACACACACACACACACACACACACACACACCTATATCTATATATACCTTGCACTTTTGTGTTTTGTGATAGTACGGCGCTATTTTAGTACGTTCTTTGCGGCGGCCACTTGTTTCGTGCCAGCGAACCCAACTATTCTAGTCATTTATCAAATCTTTAAACATCTGCGTGTTTATAAATCCAAATGGAAATGTGACATACATATATAGTATGTGTACATGGCTGTCAACTGCGTAATTCTACATGAAAGGGTTGCCCGATGGGAACATTATATGCTGTCATAAAATGTCCGTTTTCACAACGACCAACACTTGACAACAATGACAGCATAGATTCTAACGTCTGCGTCGCGGAGCTATGCGCGACAAACATATAATAAATATGCATTGAGTTGCACGATATAAAACAAAAACAGACGATAGCTTTTTACGTTTGCCAGCATTGGTTGCTATGACTGTTATTATAGACTCGCCAGGATTATGATAGTGCTATCGACAATTTCGCCCATTTTGTTATACAACATTCAGCCGAGACGAGACTTCTATCTGACGTGAAAGTGTTCTGTAAGTCTAAAGTCTGTTTCGGTTCGGCGGCGTGCCTTGACGCCCGTTACCCACAGCTTACCATATGCAAAATGTATCAGCCATAAAGAGACGTACTATTAGGAGACCTTTGCAAGATCGGGGTGTTTTCCTACCAAAACAGCGTTTTCGCGAGGGAATCGAGCACGATTAGCCTGCGCAGAAGTGCGTGCCCATCGAATATTATTGTAAATAGCCCTTTCCGCGTTTACCAAGGCGCGGATCTGTAGGTCTCTGGCAAAAAGAATGTTTTAACAATTTAAGATAAAGAAGTGACCATTGTTATTGTGCAGCGCTCATAGCATTGTCTAGCGAGCAAGATGGTGTCGGCGCATGTCTGAATTGCATTGCTGTTTCTATGTCCCTGAGGGGTACGAATCTTAAAGTGGATTCGTTATGATGAGCGCAGTTGTAAGACTTGAGACCTAGCCTCCAACATGGGTGGCGAGGGATAAAGGTTAGGTTATACAGAGACAAAATCTACGTCTTCCCTTCTTTAATCAACTGTTTTTTTGTGCCTGAAAATAAGAAACGTTAACGAATTAACACGCGTTCGGACAACCAGAAAAAGAATGACAATTTAGAATTTTTTTTTAACATACTATTATTTTTTATTAATATCTTAACGCCAACCTTTTCCGGAGAGGATGGGGCAAAATCACTATATTTCGTTGTCGATATCACAATTCATTCCTATATGGCTTGATTCCTATATGGCTGAATTTGGTAAACTGTGCGCGGCCGTTTTATTTGATCGTCTTTCCGCAACTGTTTAATACCCATAATAACTTGATATTCCCGACGAAGCTGCTTGCTCAACTTTACCTCGTACCCTATATTCGTCGCCTTCGCTTTTTACACACCATTAACTTTTATCTAGTCATTTGACAATATAGAGCTGAAAAGTACGGAAAAGATCTGCGCCATCAATTAATGTAAACAGATAAAGGTTATTAGTGCGAAGTCATCCATATCTGTACCGTATACGAGGTTTATCGATTAATGTAAACAGATAAAGGTCATTCGTGCAGAGCAGACGGCCAGATCACCTGGAAAAACGCATGTAATTTATGTAATGGGAGTATGGCATACATTATCTGTGAATCACAGCCGCCAAGACGATACCAGAAGTAAATATTACCATGGTGCCAAGGGCTGGATGCGCTAACCAGCACGGGAACTGATCTTTCCCCCGATGACTACTCAAGATACCAAAAACGAATTCCTGTTATTTTTGAATTCATGCCCGAAGCACACATAAACAGAAACACCATATTAATCTAAATAACGCTATCTAGTCGTTATTCAGCGCCAACGATAAGTCGAAGATAAACGTGCCACACAAAAAAGGAACCTATTTTTTATAATAGCTTGCTCATATTAAGGCGATATTAACCACGGCTCTAAAGTACTTCAATGTACACCCATACATTTTCACTTTTTTCAATTCCCCGCCGCTTTGAGGCAAGTACCCGAAATTATAAATAAAAAGTTGCGACGATTTATTCAACAATACGACTTAAATACATCTGTTCAGCAGGTCAGACCCCGGCTCTCGCTCTAACGCACAGAGCTTCCCCCGCTGTTTTTAAGGAATAGCACAATTCGGTGCCATCTCTTGTCCCAGTGTTATGACTTTCACCTCTGCTATTTATAATAATAGCTTTCCTCATTTGATCTAATGATCTAGTCGCGTGCATAGCCAGTCATTTCGTGTCTACCTCGTCGGAGCATCAAAGGTGTCCATACTAACCATATAGAACTTGGTCTATCAGGGGACAGAAAAACCGCAAACCGTTAATGATGTACGGCTGTGCCTAACTAGAAGCAGCGGCTAGTCGTATGCTGAGCTCGTGCTATAAAGAAAAAAAGCAGGTTTGCACTTGACTAATGACGACAAACCTTTTGACCCGCCAGCTTCACCAGCACTAATTGATAATGAATGGCGCTAAGACGCCTGGGCCGACCGGGTGACGTGGAGCCACGACTTTCTAGTGTTGGCTGGTCTGCCAACCTCTTGAACCCTCTCTCTCTCTCTCTCTCTCTCTCTCTCTCTCACTCACTCACTCACTCACTTGTTGTCTCGAGAAGCAAGCTTCATTGGCTCGATCGTGGAATGATGTCCACGTCTGGGCGAACGGCGCTGGAGGCCGGGTGGAGCAAAACCCAGATCAGCAAGTAACGAAAGGAAAACTATGGCGGTCGTGAAGAACCGTAAAAATAAAAGTAGGTCCACGGTTTCCTGATAGTGAGCGTGAGAAAATTAACCGACCAGTGAACCGTCGCCGTTAGACTATACTACGACACGTGTGATACACTGTATATATATACGTAATGATACGTGAATGGGCCATTTATTCAGCGGACAATTGCTGGCGGATCCAGTCGCTGTGGCGACCGCCGTCATTTTGCTTTAGAATGAATGGCCTAGCTAGTGCTTGTTTGCGATGGTCACCACTTCTGGTATATGTTGCGTGTTACTTGACTTTGGCCAATGCACGTGGCTGTGTGTCATTCGGGTCCGGCTTATCGTATGCGATAACTATTTTGATACGAGGCAAAACAGTAGTGCGTCGCCATGCAGCGCTGATGGCAGATAGATAAAGAATAAGGGTGAAGAATGTGCTCACAGAAGCACTAATGCTTATTGTGACTATTCTGTGTGAAAATTATACCATAATCTCTATGAGTTAGCAGTGAAATACGGGATATCCTCTCGGACAACGTCGAGGTGTCTCTCTCTCTCTCTCTCTCTCTATTTTTTTATTGATCTTCTTTACGGTTGTTTTTAGATCTCGAGCCAAAAAAGACATCAGTGGATTGTTTATTGTTTGACCTCTCCGTTTTACTGGTAAAGACTAGGCTGTGTCCTCAAACCTAGGTCGTCTTTAGATTGAACTAAGGTAGATGGTGACCACCGATGTTCCGAGCGCCCCGAGTAGAGGCAGTTTGTCCCTTCGACGTTTATTAACGGAGTACCTTTTTTGGGTTGTAATCCCGTTTACCTAGAAGCGACTGTTATTAAATAGTTGTGCCTTAAGCCATTGTACGAACGTTGATTATTTTAATTATTTTACTTCTGTTATTATACGCCTATTGTGAACGAAAGGCAAAATTAATGGAAAATAAAGTGCGCTATTCATTATTGGCATGGATGACATTTGTATTGGTAGTTTTATGTGACTATGCCTCCATTAGCTCTTCGGTTGAATATAGTGACCTTTGTTTCCTAACTTAACATTACTAGTCACCCGTATTGATGTTATATATAGATGTCTTAGATAAGTAAAGTATTGTCAAAAACTCGTCGTACCCATACAGAACTCTGTCAAATCTTTTCGGTACCGTTTCTGGGTCAAAGAATCATTGGCAACACATCGGGCCCAATCCAACTGCTGGGTTGCTACAGCGGACTGGGCCTTTGATGTTGTCAGCTGCGCTTTTTCCCTGCAACGTCCCTTTACTTGGCTCTCTTTGATACACGCTGGGTGTCGTTATCATCTTCGGCCACAGCGTTTCTCGCACTTGTCGTATCTATGAGCGGTTTTGGTTGGTGCGGGCGAATTCTTTCGATTGGTCCGTACAAACCTTTCCGTGCTCACCATTACCTGTTACATACGGTGGCACAACCATGGCGTCGGTAAATTTTGTTCCGCTCAGAACCCCTGACTCGTGGCGGGTAGGCAGAGTACGATCTTCTCCGTTGAGCGATTAAACACTGATCCACCGATTCTAAAAGTAGCTTCGCTATCATGGCGCATATACCGCCTTCCGTATCTACTATTTCGCTGATGGTTCGTCCGTAACAGTGGATGATCAAGGCGCACTTCATTTCTGCGGTCCAGTAGCTACTACTCGCTCTACATACGGGGCAGCCATTGTACTTGTTAGGCCAAAACAGGCAAGCAGATCCCTCGCCATGGGAAACAGACAGGGAGTCATGGCAAGGGACGAAGAAACTATTGCGGACTGTTAATAATAACATGCCGAAGATTGACGGAATAACTAAAACAGATGATACTAACGCGGATGGTGGGGTTAAAAGCAGTTCACGTAGCGATAACCAGGGTACGCGATAAGTGCAGTGAAAGGGGAAATTCAATAGGGTACACATAGCAGAGGTTAGTTTAATGTTTATCTGCATGTAGAAAATTCGATCGAGTGAACGCTCTTTTTTCTGTATGTTATTGATATAGTGAAACGCTCCAGTTATTATTATAAACTATATACATGTAGTATCATGCATAGTAAAACTGAATTAAGTGCAGGTGAAATAAGTTCCGGGTGCATGGAACTATACTACCGTACTTCGAGATTTTCAAGCTCTAGCCGAGACTAAAGTTAGATGTGCATAACTTCACGCAAAACATACGGCCTCGCCCCTAAACCAACGAATGGTTGTTAGTTTCCTTTTTTTCCAACTTTTGTCCATTATACTATTGACTGTGTACAACTTGCGTAACGTTTGTTCTATGCCAATCCTTGATCAATCATCAGAAGTTATCATTTTCAAGTTTACATCCTGTCGAACCTATCAGAGATCAGCAAGTAAGTTAAACAGCTCGAAATTGAAAATGCGTTCCTTATCCGTTTTACATCTTTGGGTAGAATGCGGCCAGCCACTAGGTACCCCAAATCTTAAATTTGGAATCGTGTAGTTATACGCTAGTAGTACACTGTGCTATAAACTTAAAGTTCTTGCGTAGTTACGTTGAATCATTTCTTGGCAGCCGTATCTCGTTGTGATACGTATCAATATGACCATACCATGCAACATTTTTCTTAATGTGCAGAAGCATTAACAAAAAGTTCTTCGATTGAGTCTCGAAAGGGTTGGCTGATCGAAGTGACACATGTATACACTGTGTAAATTTCGTAACATAAAATAATATATTGAGTCTAATTGAGAGCTTTTCAACAGTTACATGAATGCTATGTGATGAGGCACTCGTGAAGGATGAAATGCATAATACGTTTATGAAGGTGTTGCTTCGTTTGATATTCGAAGCCTTAGGCGGCCTGTTTAGCAACTGTGAGTCGTTTCTCTGATCCAAATTGTCGTGGATCAGAGACTTAGCAAGAAATTACTGAAACTGTACCAAGATCATATTGTGTGTTGATATGATTATCCTCACGTCGTATGGATTTTATTAAAGTAGTTCTGGTTGCCTTTTGATTTTGAGAAATTTAAGCATGGGCCCTACCGTCTGGGTTCTCCACTTATTGGCGCTTCGTTTGTATTATTTTAGTAGAAGGCTTGTGGGAAGTTATTACGGTGACCTCTAGAAGACAAACGACATGTTTTGACTCACCAGGGAACGTAAGCATGACGTGTTTTGCCTTTCTTGAACACTGGCATATTTCTGATATCCCTATGTATATAGCAAATAGATATAGATGAGAATTCACTTAAAATAATTAGAAAACTTCATGTTTCATGCCAAGAATCTGCCTTTTCATAGCCATTTCAATCCGATCATTACTATGTTAAGCAAATGGCCAGCCTATTATCGTCGCCCTTATATACGAACATGTACTGTCGCCTCTGCAAGATTCCCACTGCCGTTTGCTAGCATACAAACACATTTTGGAGCGACTCTCTCAGAATTATGACGGTCCCTTCAAAGTCGTATCCTGGGCAGAGAGCAGAAACTTAATTACCGAAAAAAAAAAAAGAAACATTCTTTCTTTCCTATGTGTGGAGAAAAACGCGATATGATCAACGAAAAGCACGAAGGAACAAACGATTGTTCGACACTCAGCAGATTCGTCTTAGGGTGTCGGACACTTCAACGAACAATGATGCCCCTCGTAACAAACATGACAGTTTCTTGAGCCGCAGCACCAGTAATTAGCTAAGAACAAAATCGACCACTAAATAGCATCTTTTAGCTCGCCACCCCGTAAGCAAGCAGAATGCCGTGCCCGAACCCCTAAAATGGCTGAGATGAGCAACGTCCTTGATGGATCACGGTGGCTCAGGCAAAAGCCAGAAACGACATAAAATCGTCGGCAATTCCACTCGCTAACGCATCTCTCGCCTTGCGCTTGAGGTTAATACTGCGCGATGGACACTTTGTATGTTGTCATCGTCGAGCCGCAACGTAATTACCCTTGGGATCACAAAGCTCGCTGGGATCGTCGTTACACGGCCAGACAGTTCCACACGCGGTATACCATCTTACACCATAAAGACAGCCAGGCCATGAAAAAGACGAGGACAGTACCCACAAGTTGCTGCCTCCGGACGATAACGGCTAAATGTATGGCTGACACTGACTCAGATGACTATGTAGCCCTGCACGCATTGTGTCTCTACCAACTGTAACTAGAATGACCAGCTGTTACTTCTTTGCCCGCACAAGTTAGCAAATTATTTAATAACTTCTGGAAGATAGCTGCCAATTGGAAGGAGGTCAATTTTTCTACCACTGAGAAGTACAACAGCTACAAAGAATGAGGTACGACGATGAGGATTAAGGCGTAAGAAACGAGGCACAACAGTTGCGCGAATGGGTACCCTGTTTTGGTATTATGGTCGAATGCGTACGCGTGCGTAACCATAATAGAAAACTTATGAACGAGCGGCTGTTGACGGGGCAAGGGGTTCATGTCATGGGAACAGTAAGCACGTCCATAGAAGATAACTATTGTGCTGCTTAATGTAGATGGGATTTGTAGTTTGTCAAATAAAGGATGAGGAAAAACTCGGTACTGGCCTGAGTGGCTGTTGTTAGTCGTAAACTAGGCGTACGCGCTGGTGCCATAGGTTTGCCATACCCAAATAGACTGCGTTTAGTGGCGCAGTAAAAGATCAGTCATTAATTGACATTGGCGTACTTTTTACGCGATTAAAATACACGGAGGTCTATGCCGAACAAGGCACCCTTTTCGCTGCATTAGCATCCGTTGAGACGTTGTCAACAGGCCATTTATACAACAATTTTGTAAAGCGTATTCTTGTTCAGTAGGCTACAGCTATTATCTTTATCAGTTATAATTGTTTAGCATAAGTAAATGCACCTATAATTACTTCCGTTCTCAGCACATACTGTACAACCGGCTAACTGTATAGATAATTCTATTAATGTTCTTTATTTTGACTGCGTACCAGTCTATGGACACACCGTGAGCTGTGATGATATATCTCTGCGAGTTATGGTGGTAACGTGTTTACTTATTACCTGGCGGCAAACACTAGCTGGTCTGAATCTGAATTCTGGGAGAATTTTGAAATTAGATCATCTAATTATTTCTGAGTTGAAATTCAAAAACATCACTTTCTGAACGTTTAATCACATGATATAGCTAGGTGATAACATCGAACGAATTCCGTACGTTCGATGTTGTCCGTTATCTTCCGACGTCGCACCATTTAGATACTTCCAGATGGGGTGCACCTACCTACTCCCAGTTTCGCTGGGGCCGCGCCCTCTGAAGTCCACGTATCTTCGGCGCCCCATAGCGTACCCAGGATCCATTGTTATATTCAACTCAAATGTAGCATTTTATAAAACAAACAGACAACAGAAGTCCATACGTACCTAATCCAGCTTCGTTTATTCGTTATAGAGACGACTTACTACTTCTGTTTTGCAGCGTCGTTGACATATTAATAAAAAAATAGAACAAATATATGAGAAAATCGGAATGCATCGTCAACAACAACAACATTCTCAGCAACTGCGCCAACGACAAAAATAGCAGAAAATTAACCTTGAAAATTAAAATGTTATTGTCGCTATCATCGCCACTGTTATATATATAAAGGTGGGAACGCTTAATATTAGAGTTGTTTAGGAAACAACAGAGAAAGGGATCAAAATCGTGCAATTTTTCAAAAGTCGTGGACGACACAGTCTGGATACGCAGTATGGATTCGTGCCGTATGTACACGATTAGACAAAGGCCACGATTTTCTGCTAGTATCTGTAACAGTATGCGTGTGTATCTATACGCAGATCAGAGTCGCTACTCTACAGAAAAAGATCATTGCGCATTTGTAAATAAGTCTATTTTCCCTTCCCTATTGCTACTACACAATTTAAAGAAAGAGGGCAAAATTTTTAGATCTTTTCTATTTCAGTAAAAAAAATAGAACGGAAGCAAGCAGGGTTGGTTCTGTCGGTTACCCTTTTTGCCCTAGTTTCTCGTCTGCATATCGTCCCGACGGCATAATCGTGATCGGATGAGATGCTACCGTTGATCAACTGGCGTGAAGTATTTTAGACAATATTCCGTTTTCGATTGGGTCGTTCAGGCGATATTCATCATCGAACATTACAATGGTAATGTTTAACAAGTGGTAATGTTAATAGTAACAGCAGTAACTTTTATGTACTGTCAACTTGGTCTGCCCTATATGGACGCGGTAATTGAACTGCACGATAAATTATAATAGCACGATAATTACCGCGTCTATATGGACAAGATACGTCCAGTGTACCGAGATTATAGAAAAGAGAGAGGAATCTTGAAATCCTGGTACGACGTTACTCGCTGGATCGCTAATGATCAGAAGGCATTTGAGAAGCGCTGCCGATAAGTGGTTTCAGGCCACTTAAGGTCACTCGACCGAAAATATAAGATTCACGGCCTACCACCGTAACATTGGAGTCAGTACTGATTTCGTTGTCTCCTAAGTCAATGACTATCATCCAGGTTCGTAAAATTATGACTAATGATTGTTTGAGCTTTTTCAGAAGAGCGTTGTAATACCCTCAAAATCAGTGATCCGGCTATGTTATCAGACACATTAATGATAATAATAGCACAGATGTTTGGAGTCTATTTCGCATCCAAGAATGAAACAAGTAAACGGATTAACCCATGATGAAGTATTAGACAGCAGGGGGATACAGTATGCCAGATATAAAAAATGTTCGAAATCGGTAGCGAGGCTTATATAAATAAAATACTATTTTATCAATAACTATTATGGTTTCATTGTTGATCGTAAGCAGCAGAAGATAAGAATCAATAGTGCATATATAACTCTTACGCAATCTGGTTTGTATCTTTTGCGGGACCGCGAAAGGCCAAATCGGCGGTGCCTTTCAATAGCGTAACGAGTAGCACGTAGTTCCTTCCAGTCGTTAGCAGTACAACGATAACAAGATACGATAGCATGTTCTTCACAATATAACGGTTCTGCATTTTCCCGTCTTTCCGTCACGTGTGGGTTCACAAAAAGAACGAAAAACCCAGCAAGAGGTAGTTGGGCCTGACAATGACACCATCAGATGTGCGGTGGGTTGCTAATAGCCGACCGTCGTTAACCATCACCAGAGTAAACGGTAATGACCGCGCATAGCGATCATGGCCACATGAATGTGAACGTTTGTTGCGACGGTGACGCGTACAGCCTACATGACTAATAAATATCATTAGCGAATGGACACCGCAGAGCGTACGAAGAGTTAATCAAGTTAATAGACCGTAGCCCAGCTATGGTAATCACAAAAAGTCCCATTTCACGAAATTCGGACTGTCACTATTCCGAGCTTGCTGTTCCATGTAAGCGCTTTTTTTTTTCTCTTTTTTCGTGACATCGACTTTTCGGAGCTCTGATTCGTCGTAAATCCGTGTTGGAGGCGACGCATCGTAGCCTGCTGCCTATAATATCTCAGCTTCCGTTTGTTTGTGACTCGTTCCAGCATTAGTACAGCCAATGTAGTAGTGAGTGGAAAAGGAAACCCGTCTGCAGATCGTGAAAGCAGAAACCCCATAAAATCACGATACCTAATGCCATCGTTTAGTCGGGACGATTACATGGCCAGTATATGTACTCGAATCGTTGACGTGATATTTTCGGAAAGCTCTATAGTGGAACAGCTGAAACTATAGAGCAAATTAAATAGTTCATAGACTGATATGAACATTGATATTCTGTAGCTTTTCTAAATTGTCTATCATATGAGCTCATTATTCAAATCAAAGATTGATACTTGAGTGGCTAGCGCAAAGGTCACATTTGGGTCGCAGTAAACTGGAAACGATCATGGGCGAAAAACGCGAAGTTGATTGCATCCGTCTGCCGTGCGTTTTCGGTCAACGAACGAACGATTTTAGAATAAGTACGGCCTGTAGCCGAAAGGGTTAGAAATTATTATGGAATAATCAAATATTATAGGATAATTCCCAGGCTTTAGGTTGGGAACTATTGTTAATGGCTTTTAAATTTGCAGCGTTGTTTCGGTATTTATTTTTATTTGTAAACGACTATGAGTGTTTCTATTAAGTTGAGGTTCAGTTAATCTGAAACGGCAACGACCGTGCTAGAAGAGACTAACTTTGAAATGTGATTGTTCCTAATTCTGGTACGATATGCATCTACAGTTACCCGTACAATCCATGCTGCGATCTACATTACGTCGTTATCTTGCCCGCTGACTTGTATATCTGCACACGTTTTCAGCGATTTCTGTTTTTACCAAATCGGAACGCCTTTTGTCTGTCCACTTGAGTGAATTGTTCGTCCGTTAGAATAAGCCGGTAAGAAGAAACAACGGCGGCCGAAGCCCGACACAAACCGATCCGGCAAACCGGAATTTCCTTCCGCCGGTACTTCGGTCTTTACCATTCATACTCACTTCTGACTGGTACGGCAACAGCACCCTGATTGTCCAGCTCAACAAATCACCCGGCTCGCTTCGACTAATGGTTCTTGTAGATTTCTCTTAATTATTTGTATTAATATTGGTCTATGTAGCCCGTCCCAACGCGTTCCAATTTAGCCCCAACGACAACTGGCGATCTAATGAAGACCTCGTGACAAACAATAACTCCGAACCCTTCGGCTTGCTATACTACTCGCTCTTCGCTTACGACATAATGGAAAACGGCGAAAAAGCACATGTATGCTAGGACCACAAAAGGATTTAAACAGATACTTGAATAGTAGTATACGCAGCAGAGCTCATACTAGTCGATAGCAAGAGATACAGGCTTCTATAATACACAGCCACGTTCCGGCGAGCAGAAGTTCTAGATATAAGCGTACACACACAGCCGGTGACTTCTGTCACTAATCAGCTTTCGTTTTGCCAACAGCCCTCGTATCTATCTTCCGGCTGATTAGTGCCGGTATACTGTGATTGCCCGTCAAAGATTGTCTGTGTGGCGGCGGAACACCAAGTTCTGCTGTCAGAGGGTTCGAGGGCGGAAGGGGATCGAGCTAGATCTAAAACTATCGGACGCTATTTTTAGATGTCCAAAAAAATAATTTCTCAACCATCGCGGCTAACGTCCGACGATGATATCGAATGCAACCCCAGTATCAAGTTGAACTTTGCCCGTAGCCCTTGTCATCAAGTCACAGCCTAAATTTACGGCGCGATCAGCGGCTAGCGCTAACTGGCCATCAGTGACCTATGCGGAACATATTTAAAAGTAAATCTGGGTAATGATGTAGGGAGTCCAATGCTATTATAGCTGGCCAACACGCTGAAGCTTGTTACACATAGGTATCTTCTAGACGCGGATAGTGAGCTGGAAACCAGAAAGACAGACGATTCAAATGCTCAAACGGTTAACCGATGGTTGTTAATACTGTGTGAGTAAATTTGTCTTTGAATGTATCGAAATGATGGAAACTGATTTAGCTTCCTACGAGTTCACCTTAGGAGATGCTTTTGCTCCAAAAAAAACAGACTGAAAAACAGAGCCAAACTTAATACCAGTTTTATGAAAACTGAATTAATTTTTCAATTCTACGATGGTGACATACCTACATACTTAATTTTTTAACCAATAATAAAATCTATATTGGATTTTTCTTTACCTAAGGGATACCTTATCAACGACACACTACCAAATGAGGTCTTGCACAAAGGCTGGAGCTAAGAAATGGACACAATCGTATCAGTACGGTAAAAACAACTGTTGCCCAGTATAATTTGATTGTCTTGTAAATAAATAAAAAAAAAAAAAAAAAACGATGCAAGTCTTCGAAAATTATTTATTTATTTAAAGGACGCGAAATAAATGCCGCATCCTGTAGGCATGCCATCGAAATACGATCAGGTGGGGATTCTGAGCACTGATGAGACGAGCCAAAGACCATATCAGACTTGCAATTGACCTTGGTATTACAACCATGCAGGTGATTCCTTGAGACGTATATAAGCGCGCACCTAATGATCAGTGAGTGCCTGTTGCTTATAACCGCTGGAAAATTTCTGTTTCAGACGCGGCTTACGTTGCTCCGATAGGGGTCGACACAATATAGTGACGTTCGAAACATATGCCGTTAAGACGATATTTTAAGGTTGGTGAAAGGATTCATAGACCCCTGCTGAAATCGGAGGAAAATATCTTCATAGTTGACTTGACTGCCAGGGCGTCTTCGTGAACCCAGTGAATTTTAAAGGAATAATTGTATGTCGGCTGTCTTCAACGTTCGTGTTCTCGTTATTCAATGAAAGTTTCCTTCACAATAAAAGTACAAGCGTATGTTATAAACACTTTTGGGCTAGATTTGACAAATGAACTATTTGTAACTAGCATCCTCCTATCCGTTATCAGTTTCCACTCATTGATTTCAATGGCTATTTAGAATTCGTAGACGTTTCTGCCTCAAGCTATTGGAGTCGTTCTTCATTTTTGAATTTTCTTCTATATGATATGCCGGTACATTGGAAGAATTCTCTTATTTCAACTGATGCATGGCAGTGGTCACATTTTAATGATGATTCGTTCTGTTATCCTGTATCGGAAGAGTTTCGTCACGTTTGACAAAGGTATCTTTCCGTAGTGGGCCCGCTGATTCGTTGTCAAACGCTACGTTTTTAGACGTTTCCGCATCAGGCCTTATCTATCACCGAATGGCCGGATGGAGCACCATGATGGAGGTCAAAATCAAACCCGAAATTATAGATTACAACGACACGTAGCTGATGTATCAATCTAAAGGTTCTGTGGGCGGAATTCGATGATTCGATCGTAAATTCCCAGTTGTATGACTTACGTTTCAGCACAAAGATGACACGTGTCTCCCACTACCGGGCTACCTCTTCTATTTTGGCTAACACCAATGATTGATGATTCCTGTTTTCTAATTTGTCATCTTCCAAGATTCAACAGACAGGATCTTCGGATCGCCGTTATTCTATTGAAGTCGATCTTGTTAGTAATTGAAGATCCGCCGCTAATCTATACGAAAAGGCTTAGTTAGCTCTAATAGAAGCGACGTTTCATAACAATTTCATTTGGATCGGCATATACAGATATGCTTTGGGAACATACGTAAGCAGAACTTGTCAGATCCTCTGCAACCTGCAACTCTTTAATCTTTTAGAAAACTAACGCAAATGCCAGTATCGCAGTCGCACACACAATATGTGTGTGTAACAGTGATCCTTACATGAAAAGCCCCTTTGAAGGATATAGCGTTGCTAACACGCTATTGCAATGGCTTTTGGTGACCAATAACTGCCCTGAGCAGTATCCTGGGCGAATGGGGCGGGCGCGCAGCTAGTAGGGAGTTGCTCAATCGTCGGATCGATGATATCGTTGGTTAGACAGCAAACGTATTTCTGTGTTTCGCTGGTAGTGCTAAAAATAAACCGCCATTAGTGTAAAGCGGAACAAGACATCAACACGAATATTTGTAGGGCACCGGCGCTGCAGCAATAGCCTGTATCATAACGATGACAGAAATTCTGCCATTGGCAGGCGATGCTTGCGTGATGACGTCTCACTACCCGGGGTCCAAACTACCGCCTCAAGCGGCTGCGGAACTAACAACAAGAACAGTGCGTTTCGGCTGCCACAGCGTGGTACTGACAAAACTGTCATGGTAAAGCTCTGTTTACTTTCCGTTGAAGTACCCGTTACGGATAATGACAGGTGATCGGCATTAAGCTCACAAGCGAAGCGTTCACGCATATCTCTATTCGTACGTGAATTTGTGCGTAAGTGGTATTCGTTGACCGTCGAAGCGCTGATTTGCACTCGTATCTTGAACTCGTCAGAAGGTTTTGTTGCCACACGTGTTATGAGGCGCGTATTCTTCTTCCCCGTAGATTAGCTCCACTAGGAACTCGATGATCGGTAGAAGAAAAGCGGGCTAACACGCCACTGGCAACGCTGCAGCAATTACTGAATAATTTTTACACAAAAAGGATCGATTCATGACTCGTATTGAACGTAAGGCAGTCAGTCGACTGACAAAACGGGAAATCTCTAGGTATCCCAATCTGACCTTATCCTTGTTCAACCTATCGGTTGGTCGCTATATATGAATCATATCGTGTGCGCCTGGCTACCTAAAACCTTATTTGCTAACTGTTGCCCAAGCCGTTATTGTATAACGCGACTGTAAACATCAGCTCATCACTCTCCCGTGCCACGGCTATGCCGCTCCCCCTATAACACCGATCGTAAGTACGGCTTTCACGAGAATCGCTCAAACATCAAAACATGAAACCCGTCGAAATGGAACGTCCGTTGACATTTCCCATTAGAGTAGATAGGCAATCGATAAAAAAGGAGACAAACAGATGAAGATGGCGCAAAATTTAGCATCACCGACAGTAACAACTGCCGCATCTTTAGCAACAACAGTTGCAACCCAATAACAAAGAACCCCATAGCAACTGTCCATAGATAAATAAACGTCTACCATTTAGTAGCAACAAAAAAAGATAGACAAACATACACACACTAAGCAAACGCGAAAGGAAAACAGACATACACAGGCACTGGCTCATGGCGAGGAGATGCCTGCAGCAATAGGTAGCAAGAGCCGAAGTGCCCTAAGAAGCTGCAACGGCTACACTTTCTTTCTCTGCATTCTGAAGTAAAGAAGGAAGGCCATCGGACGGCCTTGATCATGAAATGCCACTATCGTTACGATAGTCGCCACCAATGGCGCTAGCACACATGTTCTCCTCTCTCTCAACACATGAGCCCCCCCCGCTTTGTTTTCGCCCATTTGCGCTTTCCTTTACGAAGCAAACCGCTGTTGTAAGCCAATTGATCCCTGCTGCCTGACAGCCTGGGTCTCTACATGCGTCCGTTCGTTTCGGGGACGTATATACTATACGCGTCTTCCGATTATACAAGGTGCGCGATCCTGAGTGACGGTTCGACAACAGCACTATGAAGTGCTTCGGTGTCGCTCCCGTGTCGATGGCTATGGCGGCGACTGCGTCTGCTGTCTTACCGACTGGCGGTATTGCATTGCTGACATGCGGCGACTGTCACCTGTGTAGTTATTGTTGTACCTTCTAGCTTTTCCGCTTAGAAGTCGCAAAGCCGACGACAATGGTGATAGCACTGCTGCGATGTTACTGACATTGGTATGGCGTGGGTATAAGGCGGTAGCGGTCCAGGTTCGGCGAAGCTATTGCTTAAGTCGACCGGATGCCGGTTAACGCGTCCTGCTGTAGGGCAGCAGTACCTGACAAGCAAATTCAGTTATATGGAATGCTAGGCTGTCATCGGCTTTAACACGATGGTGGTGCTTATTGCGAAATTGGCACGTGAGAATAGGCAGCACGAAGATGGACTGACAGAAGGAGGGATTGGGTAGGGAGTGTACGAAACGTTGAGAGTAGACGGGTAGACTGTGCTGCAGTGAGATACAAATGCAAACTGACATGGTAAATACAAGGCTGTTAGAGTACGATAGATATGTCTTCTCCGCCAAAGCTGCGTCCGTTCGGATCGGACACCGTCGCTGCGCCATTAGCTCCGAGTAGATCTGCCATAGAGAGATGACTGTTTTTCACGTGTGACGGATAGTGCGTAAAGCCGAAAATAATTCTGTTTACTGAAAACCTCTAGTAGCGCATAGCTAGAGTTATGCATTGTTAGAGGATATACTGTTTTCCATAGGCACTTATGACGTAGGGAATCTCTGCGATTAAAAAAAAAAAAGCTAGTAACCACCTATTGAAAAAATCAGCAACAATTAGAATTCGATCTATTTTGATATCAGCTTATATGTTTCTATTGGTTTCTATCTAATAAAAAAAAAATATTGTAAACGATAACTAATATTGTCAGATTCGTATTACGTAATTTAGTGGAACTTTTTAACTAACGGTTATGTGAATTCAATATAATATATCAGCCTAGATATTATTGCCCTCCCAATATGACGGATATCTCTGCAATCGTTTTAATAAAGCCTCTTAACAAGTTAAAAAAGACACTTTATGAATATATGCATTGTAAATATTTGTATAAACAGGGAACAACTATTTCAGTACCAATGTGGCGTTTTCGTCTACTTAGCGACAAATACATTAAGGGACAGCTGTCAATCGCCGATATACATACGTTATAGTAAACCGTACTACGATTCCAGGGCGGAGGATCCATAGCCAATAGCTCCGTAGCGGCTTTTCAACAAATCATTTCATTAAGGGAATCAGTGTACGGCAAACTATTACAAAAGACTTATTGCAATTAAATATCGGTCTTATTTTATCTATTTTTCAAGATAGTCTGGGCACTAAACAAGATTCCCTGTCATTTACTAGCCGTCTATAATGTTCTAACGCAAATAACCACCCCATGGACCAGACTTGCTTCCTCAACACTTGGTCCTCTCGTAACGACCCTGTTTCTGAAGGTTCGTTCGGCAGCGTACAGACAGAAGAGACAAAAACCTAAATACGATACGCTCTGCGGTACGGCAGACCAGCGAGATGTGGAATGGCGTAAAGTGACGCAACGTATTATGACGGATACACAAATCAATCGATCAGCCAAAATTGCAGCTGCTATATTTGGAAAGCGGAGCGTGTTGCGTCAGCAGAATTCTTTGGATCACACATGATTAGAGTGTATCGTCAGCTGCGTTGTTGTGAGGCTCAATTGCTTCTTCGTTTGCGATTTTTTTTCGTAGACATTTAATATGGGGTTAACGCGTAGATGATATCGTACCTGTCTTTAAGGTCTACTTTGCGTTTTTCAGGAATTGTCGCATTTGTAGTTGGGACTACAATGGCTGTAGTTGATACCCTTTGGCCCTCGAGATTCTCGACAATCCTCGAAGTCGATTACGACACCCCTTATCGGTGAGTCATTTAACAATCTCGTTTGTAATGTATATATATATATATTCCTACTGAGATTATTTATATTGGCGAAAGCACACGGACGTGAAAAATGTTTCGATTTCTGGCACAGGCAAAAATAACATGATGGGTAATATGGGCCAGTGATAAAATTAATTAGAGGGCTACATGTACATTAATTTGGATTGTTTTTTGTTTTTTTTCAATATGGGCTTACTTATAGCTTGGCTAAGGCCGAAAGCGCGAAGGCACAGAAAGGTACGTTATTATAAGTTTGGAACACAGGTAAACGCCAGCGTCTTATCTAATCGCCCCTGTAGCAGATTTTATATTGGTGTGTGAAATGAAAAGATATGGCAAGCTGTCCCGAATTCTAAGGTAATTTTTTCATAATGAATGCGTTATCTCTATCTGATGACACGCTTTGAATGAAGTAAAGCCCAGTTTCCCTTGTACGCCATCTTGCAACATTGTTACTCATGGCGTGTCACCTTGCAGACTCGAGAAATATAGCATCTACTAATCGGTGAAGTGTTTTAGTTTCATTGTTTGAAATCAATGTTTATAGAAAATCCTTTTACCGACTACCGATCCGGTATTGGTAAATCTTTTATTACGTAAGACTATTATTATTACTAGATTATTAGCATTTTCATTGCACTCCTTCTGACATCGACCTATCGGCTCAGGTTCTGAATGTGCACGCCCTCTTCTCATACACAAAAAGCACGTTAAATTGTACTTTCTTCTATGAAACGCTCCCTGATTGTAACCGCAAGAAAGTCGTCGCCTGGATGCTAAACGTCGACGCTCTATAAAAAAACAAAAAAAAGCGCCGATTGAAGATTTGCTCAAGCAAAACATCCCCTTCATTTTCTAATCATCTGAATATGATCAACGTATCATGATGCATTTTAGCTCTGAAATGCTTCGAAATTACGCAGCTCACGCGTTGAAGCGTGGCGTTTACCGTCCGTACGTGATGTTCACTAGCGAACATTCTCCGCCGCTGACTCATAATCTAGCACAGTATTATAAAAACATGTAATTTACAACATCTCGTATATGTAAGAGCCACGAGCTTGCGTTTAATACGTGTTTACACTACACCACACGCTTGTTGTTGTCGCCGTAAAGGGGCGATGTGGAAATTTTCTCATCGCATCTGCCGCCAGTAGAATCGAAGAAGACCAGCGGGCCGATTGGGACAGCAACCCAGCAGCTACTTCAGCGCAGCGCAGCGCAACTGCTCATAACCATAGTGGGTGTATATTATATTCATGAAGACGAATCTTGCAGCCTAAAAAAATACAGATCTTACGTCATTGTCTTACACCGCAATGGCTACGGTATGCAAATCTACAATGTGCGTGAGGTGCAACAATCTGCGACAAGACGATCTCCCTGTTTTTATTTTTATTGGTTCTGATACGTTGACATGCGGCAACAAGTCTGCTTCCCTATAACAGCAAAGAACTACAATAGGTGTGTTGAGAGTCGACACTGGTGATTGAGCTGTAGATTACTGAAAGCGTAGAGTCTTGCCAGGCAGGCGTTCAACAGGAAGATCTGCGTCAATTCTGTTATTAGAAAACGACTGGCGTGTTTGAACGATGTACTCTTTTGTTTACTAAGAAACTTTTATCCCATACGGAGTCATTAACGAGCGTATTTACCACCAGAGCTTGCAACACGTGGGCCAATTGTTCACAGTTGTTTTTATCCATGTCGAATCCTCCAAAATCGCAATGAAAATCGTTGAATTTTCAATAAATAACGAGCTTATTATTCTGTGAATTTACAAAGTCAACATCCGTTCTACAACTGTTATCCGTTAACATTTTCTAATGGCCGAAACCTATCAGTTATGCTTGCGACACAGATGGGACCTGTATTTGATGGGCTGCTAGTGAACCCTATTACAAACATTTAAGGAACCTCACCCTTCGCTTATTTATTCGTTAAACTAGTACGATCGAGATTCGACATAAAGGAATTACTTCTACACTTGGGCCCTATTCAAGATGTGATTAGCATACCCGCCAACTAACCAAGATGAATTTCTTTTCCCGTCGCTGTTTATCTATCATAAATTTCAGTTATTTTGTGGGTCAGGGATATTCGAACTCACGGTGTCCGTCCCTCGTGGCCACCCCGCATTCAACAATAACCGCTCGAACTTCGAAGGGTCAAGAGCAGCTCTTCAAGGTACTCGAGGTGCGAGATCGAGAAGCCCTCACAAAAGCGTACATCTAGCATAGTTCTGTCGAAAAACCGTAGTCTAACTATTTAGCTAGTCTATCTATCTAGCTGTAGCCTAGCTATATAGTAGCCTAGCTATATATTAGAAAGTGGTAGAGAGAATCGCCGACAATTTAACACACTAAAAATACGTTCTGTTAAGGAATATAACAATGCGATACCGCTATATCTAATTTGAATTACATAGGAAAGAGCGTCGAGGAAGTGAGTGAATGTTATTAAGAATATCCCGATATTTTTTGTGTGTCGTCCTATTTTCCGTATCGATAAAGTTGAACCTGTAAATTGGTCTAGAGGAAAATGAAAAAAGACTGGTCTGATTGAAATATCAATGTGTTAGGACTGGCTGCAATTCTAGGGTACTGCCCATAGACAACTTAAGCCTTATTATTACTGTTATTATATGTATATATCAGTCATTTTAGGTATTTCAAGCTTTTTGATGTTGTATTCATATACTTCCATTATATATACCTTTATATAATTTATAACGATTCTACTGCGCGAATCAAATATGGGTCTAGACTATTGCTCTAATTACTATATATAATTTACTATGTAGAAATTGGAAGACGAACTCTCGGAAATGTCGCCGTCAGAGTTCGGCGATGACAATTCCGAGTTCGGAGGGCGCGACAACGCAGCCTACGACGGTTCAAGCGAAGTCCTACCCTGTGGGTCGGGTTCAAGAGTTGGTGTATCACGAGCCACGGCTGGAGCTACCAGTTCGCGTGAGGAATCGCTTGCTGAGCGAAACGACACCAACGAACTCGGTGAAGAGTTTGAGATGGTTGACGGAAAGCGCGCCATCACGCTACAGGTAGTGTTTAGCACAACGCCTAATGTTTCTCGTTGCTTTTATTAGTTGATTTCATGATATGAATATTATAGGGATATACAACGTATTTACTTCGCCAGTAATTTAAACAAAATCCCATACGTTCAAACCCCGATGTTTGTTCTCAACGTACTTGGTACGCACCATTCACGCCCAGGTTACAGTTATAATATAAAAATAGTATTTAATTAATCATATCTAACATTATGATCAAATCACTCTATTAGCTGTCATATTATTTTTAGTTGTACTACCACTTGCCTTATCATTAGAGAAATGGAGGCGTTATTTTTTTTTATGATTTAATCCTAAACGCATTTGATATTCGTAAACGAGTAATCCCGGGTTCAGCGAGCCCTCCCCCAGTAACTGTGATAGCATTCAGGCGGGTAATAAACGTCCGCATACACGCACGCGCACGCGCACATACACACATACACACGCACGTCACAAGCAGATTTTACGCATGTGAGTAGCTTACTTTTTTCAAAAATTGAAACTTGCACTTTCTACCGTGGTTGTACAATGAAGAAAGTCTCTCTATACGAATCGGATTTATTAAATTTCTTTTATGTTTTGTGGTACCCGCAGGTTGGAAACTAGGGTACACGACTCTTTAATTCGATGGGCAAATCGCCTTTTTCGAAGCTATTCAGGTATTGTGTCAAAGGGTCGATGTAATCTAAGCCAGGAAAAGTCGGAACCTAGAATAAGACCGAATCTAACGTCAATCATAATAGAGTTAAACTAACGGTGTAACTGACGTCAACAGGAATTACTCTCGCGAACGTACGCGCTTACATCTATTCTGCAGCAGTGAATACACAGAAGTAAAAACAGCAACGTGAAACATTAGTAAAAAACATTTTCATTCCTCGAAAACATTCAAAGGACGAATAATTAACATCTCATCATTAACACAACAGTTACTACCTTATGCTATCGTTTCAGCGCCCTAGACTTAGTTCACTAAGACGAATGCGTCACTATTAATTAGCTGGACGACTACCAACAGGTTTCTGATGTACGTTTAACAGTGGTGACGGTGACGATAATCAATTTGTTCTGAGAAGTAAAAGAAGTCTACAAAAGAACGGATCCGTCTGCTGAGGACTTGAGGAATTTGATTAACGTTATTTTTTTTCCTAGCAACTACTTCAGTTTGCAACAGCTAACACCCTAAGTAACGATTTGTTTTCGACACCGTATAGCTAATACATAAAATAATTTGGCATCATAGAGGCATTCAAACATACGGCTATTGTTTAATCGACTCACTGATGTACCGCACAGGCCAAAGCAGGACAGCAGAAGTTCGTATCCCAACTCAAAAAACGTGTATACAGAATCGTAAGGACCGCATTAAGGACTTAACTCGTCACATGACAAATAACTTGCTTGAAAAATTGGCATCACCTCTACTCTTATTTCATTGCCATAACGGATTACTTCCGTCTTTGAATCCTTTGTATTTTTTCAATAGATATCTTTATGGCGATTTTGTCGTGGAGTCGCTTGTGTCAATTTATCTAGGAATCGCCGACCAGGTTGAGCAGATCTGACAGGATTGCTCGTTATTGGCCTGCGCTCTCTTGCGAAACAAGTTCTCAGTTATTGGTGATCGGCGGCCTATGTTGCTTTCTCGGACAAAAATACAATGCTTAATCATAAAATATTGATTTCTTTGTTACGTATTGCTTTCGATTGTCAGATAGTCAAAAGATTTACAAATACTTTTCTTTTATACACTATGATGTCACAGGAAAACATTGACCGTGGCCCAAAAAACTATTTTTTTTTTATCAAGTCCAAGCCGTCAGATAGATCTTTGACGTTTTCTCACAAGATAACACAATACAAGATCTATATCACTGAAATGTTTGACTTGTCCTGTTTTGCTCTGCAAAGAAAGCTTTTTCTTTGCTTTACTACTTCACCGTAACTCTTTTTCGTGTTCTACGCGTGATCCATAGGATTTCGGCAAATTTGCGAATCGCATGGCTACCGCAGCGCGAACTCAGAGCACACGCTTCGGTGTAGTAAATCGGCACCAATCATACGGCGGTACGGGAGCATCTTCGCAACATTCGCGACTACAACCTGCTATGAGTCTTGTCCAGCGCGATAATGGAACAACTACAATTCAGATTAGCCATACGCTCTCAAGTACGTACCCAGGCGATAACAGGCTGACCTTCAAATATTTGAAGCTTTACGTTCGGCATTGCTTCAGACAGAACCGAAAACCCCAGCCTTTATTGTGCTACACCTTAGGCGTGTAAATAGGGGAAACCGTTCTCAACGTAGAGAGCACATATGATCCTAATTATCTTTGTCGTGGACATAGGTTGACAAAAATTGAGTTTACCCTCAGCGAAGTTTATCTAAGTTAGATAATATTTCGCCAAAATGGCTCCTACGACAACGATCACAAGAAAATACACGATCTGTACGAGAAATAGCATTTTCGTATAATGATACGCAATTATACTACAGTTTTTTTATTATTATTCAAGGAAAACCCAATCTACCACTTGAAATAATTAAATTGACCCTAGAAAAGAAGTTCAGAGTGCAGAAGCGTGATGTTGATGTCAGGGAAAAGTGTGACTACTTATAAACAAGTTGACGTATTGCGTTAAATGGGTATGACAGTAGCTGGGATCATACCGTTGACCTAATTATAGACTGGACAGCTTTTGCCAATATTATACGCAGACACCACGCAGTGTTGAGTATAGGAGCCACGTTTTCGTAAAGTTCATTATTTTCATTGCTAATAGCTAGAAATCTGACCGTCAATGACGGGACCCTCCCTATTCTTCAGGGTCAGGTGACCCTGATACGACGGATGAGGGTCCTCGCGACGACAAACTAGAGGTGGTCAAGGTAATGGAAACGGCGGCGAAACCTGTTGTCGGCGCAATGGCCGGGCCGTTATTGCCGGTAACGCGCGGCGATAATGAAGGGCATACATCAGACGGCGATACTGCTCAATCAGGCAGTGTCCACCCCGTATAAAGTACCATGGTTCGCTCTATGGGGACGCACTCCTCAAGGTGACTGCTTCTTGCATGGCTTTGCCTGACTAACAACGAATTAAAAAATAGCCCAGAACTGCTTGCAGTGCCTGCAACACTGGTCCTTTTAGCTTCCTCCTGTGTGAAGTTGATATGATACGGGAACAGTTAGCCAAAGTGGTCTCAAGGAACAAAACGATTCTGTTCCAAAAGCTATCCGGGGTCTGCATCCACACAGCCATCAACTGACACATTGATGTCGATGCGAATTTTTTCGGACCTTTTTTCGGAATTTTTTGACTGACGTATTCAAAATCTGACCATTTTTCTAAACGATTGATTGACTTCTACTTAATACTTTGGATTGGTCGTCTGTGTCAAGCTTTACACCTAGTAGGAGTTAGACTTTTAGAGTATATGCCAATAAACCAAACGGCTCCAGTATACCATCACATGAGTAGGTCTTGCTCAGGCGTACATTAGCGCTGAGGGGTTTCAGCCTTCGTTAAGAAATGCATAACTCTAGCTAAGGTATCTGGAGGCGCCTGGTAATAGATAGCGTAACGCCTAACCTTCACTCAGCTGAGTTCAACACCTTTCAACTACAGTTTAGAAGCACTTGCGTACAACACTGACGCGAACATAGTCTATTTTTGCGCTGTATGTTTGCCCTTTTTTGAATTTCAGTCTCGGAAAAGCTATGAGAGTACGCCACTATAGCAGCTAAGGAGGGGCTTCTAGTGAACCTTATGGCAGGTTGGGTGATCCTGGAGAGCGGACAATGATAATGGAGTTCAGTGACAATTTCATCTCATCGTGGACGCCTCCGATCGAACTAAGTAACTGACTTCACTGCCCTGCATCTGGCCTACCCTTGACTTACCGGTAGCGCGTCTTCTACATGTTTTCACGTTGTTAGTGGTCGAGAATACAACCCGCACGATTAAGTGCGGACTGGTTAGAGCCGGTAGCAATTGTGATAAATGACAGAAACTGCTTCGATCGACACGGGGGACGGCGCCTCATTCTCAACAAACGATATCTTTTCATACAACAAATTCATCTAGCGGAGAGAAGCGAAAATCGACCGCAAGACAGAACGACAGAAAAAAATAAAGGCTACGAACAACAAAATTTTTTTTTAAAAAAAAATCTCCCTAGCTAGAAAAACGGGTGATTTGATGATGATGATGCTGACAACAATAATAACAATAGGTAGCAGTCATAAAAACTAATATAAAATGATAATGTGACAACCAAGAGACTAACAAATATTTACAACAACAACAGCAGCAGCAGTAACAACAACGATAAAATGCATAGCTATAAAAGGAGCCGGTTCGCGTTGGGGGTTCCCCTCATACTAAAACTACCGGGACACTAATTGGATGTAATGCGCGCGGAAAATTATTGCAGCGGAATATATAAAAATTACGCGCACATCACTTGAATCGCGTGTAAAAAGATTGTAATGGTACTCTAAATTACTCCCTACTGTGAGTTCTTTTTAATCTATATTTGTATTAAAAAATGAATAAGTTAAAAAATGGGATTTTATATTAGGTTTGATTTCATTGAAACGGTACAAAATACGCTCTAGTATATTTTAAGAACCAGCAATGAGTTCTACACTGATAATCGGAGGGAAAAGAACTGGGGAAAACAAATTCAACTCACATAGCAAATTTCAGCACGGCAATATTGACTTTCAGATCACACAACCGTGCAGAACTGTAATCCGCCACTGTATCAGGAGAGGAAAAGTAACAGATATCTAAAATATGGATTCGCAGACCTTTTCCGATAGCGGTCGGGACATGCCTGTTATGGTAACCCTATGAGTCCCGTAACAAACGGCAGCTCGCCGAACGACTTGGAGATGCAGAGAAGGCGATGGAGACAACATTTTAGACAATTTTACAAATACAAAAATGCTACCTAAACACGTAACTGTACTATACGTTGAAATACCCATGTACTGTGCGTAACCCACTGCCGTGGTTGTATATACGATCTAGTCATAGGATAGTTTAGGTTCTGCAGGTTAGATTATAACTTTATAACAGAAAATGGGAGAAAGAGAGAGAAACAAGATGCGTTAATAATGGGAGCATTTTGAAGCAGGACCAAAAAGCTTGAACTGTCAAACAAATCGTCTAAACATCGAAGAAATAAAACAATGAGAGATGCCGTTGATGAAACGGTGATAACGAGCGTGGAAATTAATATACTCCGCAGCACAGAGCTGAAGGCTTCAAATGACCCGTTGTTTGGCCCAACCAAGGTTTATGGAGCTGTGCTCTGTTATTTTGCAAATATGCACAAAATTTAATAAATAATCAATTTAACAGGTAATAATAATCTTAATGATAATTACACTGTAATATTACAAGTAATTTTCAAGAATCAACTTTGTGGTTAGTCCCATTTGCAGCATACATCGCGACTACATAATGTAAAACTGAAGTGTCCAACGACGTACAAATGGAATCAACCAAGCACTTGGCTCCACTCTTGAAGCAAATTGTATTTCACTCGGCAGCATCGGACAAAGCGTAATTGTTACCCATATACATCAATAAGAACGGCGCACGTAAGGGGACACTATACTATATGAGAGCTTAGACCCTCCGGCCGAAATCCATTGATGTTTTGTTCGTGTTGTAAAGCCAGAAGATGCCCACAGCCAGTAGAAGTCCTAAGAAACGATTACCAGCTAAACATCAGGCCTGATACATGACACATTTCTGGAAATTGATCAAACAGACATCCGTAATGTGCAGTACGTTATGCTACGGTGATGTATAATGGTGCAATCGTCAATTTCGGCCACGGCTAAGTTCTTTAAGACTTAGCCTTGTAGCTGGAGTGATACTAAGTTTTCGAAGCAATCGCAAGATCACCGTTGTGGGCTTATCGCATTGTGTCGAAAAGGACCCGCTGCACTGCAAAAACCGCCAAACGGAGATTGGTCGAGTAAACTTTGCTATTTATTAAATCTACGATGATGATGAATGTTCATAATTTTTCTACTTAATAATACCTAGTACTATTTATTAGTATCGACGTAATACAGGGTGATCGTTTATTAATCTTCCTGATGATGAGTCATTATCGTCAAAACTATCGCGATATCGAAAATTGCAGACCGCGTCAGAACGATGAAGGTATGATTAATGTTACCACATTGGCAACAGAAGCCACTTGAAAGGGGGGTTTCTCTGTGTAGACATTCGACCAACTAGAAATACGTTGAAATGCCGAAATACATCGGAATTAGTAAATGAACAAGACGGAACAAGCTCAGATCCCGCTGACCATTTTGTATTTTTTTCTTTTTTGTTAGCGATTCTTTTTTGTGATCGGGGTGTGGGAGGGCATTGGGGATGGCCAGTTCAGAGCGAAAACGAGTGAGTATTCGGTCGAGTGCAAAATGATACCCGTGAATGAAATTGTGCAAGTAGAGTTAATAATGATAACAGTAATTACGTTGTTTCTTGTTTAAATAAATGTTATTTATTATTTCCCCGTCATACGATATGCTTCAATGTATTTATTTACTAGGTAAAGCTTACAGTAGATACAGCCTGATTTTAAGGGGTCATTTAAAATAGTTTTTTTTTCATGTATTTTAAAGAAAGTGATGAAGTTTAAAAAAAAATACAGTGGTAAGCCGCGGTACATATATTTTTAGCAGGTTTCACTCTTACAGGCGGACCACAAACTTTGATTTTCGCTGTAGTATAAACCGTAATGCAAAGCAAGTCGAGAGCTAATCTCATCTTATAGACCCTAATTTATAGCAAAATAATGTCTTCATACATTTTTGGTGATACTTT
Organism: Varroa jacobsoni; assembly: GCF_002532875.2. Lineage (NCBI taxonomy): Eukaryota > Metazoa > Arthropoda > Arachnida > Mesostigmata > Varroidae > Varroa > Varroa jacobsoni. Next base: position 343,067 of record NW_019213543.1, on the reverse strand, counting down.
TCCTGTTTGACCTGCAGCCAGACGTCATTATCTGTAAGTGTCTTCACTTTCGCTGCAATTTTAGTTGGTAGTTTTACCATCATTAAGTGAAAACATTTAAATATATCCGGAAAGGTTAACTAGTCTTATTGCCTTGGAGTGCGACATGTAAAATCTGTTATATCTTATGTTAGTGTTGCTTGACATCGCCAGATAAAATGCTACAGAGCAGCGATTTGGTCAAAACATGCTTGAAACAATTTCAAAACATATGAACATTTCAATGTTTAAACGATAATACCAAAAACATTTGATTTTCTAGAGCCCCGAAAATGTTCCAACTTCGCTTCCCAAGTATTCATCATTGAGGGCTCAGTACCGAATAAATAATCACGTTGAGAAAACCACCTCATCCTTCATAACTGAAACTTTCGGTGAAATTCTATCTCTAGTCAAGGCGTTAAGATTTGATGCCATGCACATCTTTATAGTGTGCATAGAGAAAATCTCAATCAGAAGCGGCTCTGCTATCCTTCCTAACACTCGCCTTCTTCTAAATACGTAATTTAACCCAGTTGCATTCTGTTTTCTATAAACGATTTGCTCCTATTACAATTACTTTCATCTTCCATTTTCTAGAATACTTTGTCTTTACGATAGGAATAATACGGACATTGATTGGTACAAGATCGAAAGAGTTTTGCGTCAAACGTTGACTACCAGTTGTTCTTCATGGTGAGAATACATTTGATTTTTATGAAAACTTGCAAAACAAACGACAACGATGCAATGACATCATGAACGTCAGCACACCCAGTCCCTTTGGCTAACCTTCTCCCTTCATCAAACATAATTTCTAATGTTAATAAATAGCTTCCGCATAATAATCACTAGCTCCATTATTGTTCGAACTGTAGCCATTGAACTTGTGGGCTAATAGGAAAAAGTATTTGTGGATTTAGATCAGGTTACTATGTTAAACGAGAATTGAAACTTTCTTCCATTTCACCGGCCATCTCTTTGGATCAATTCACTTTTTTTTTTAATTTTTTTTATTTACTTTTAATTTAAGTGTACTTAAGCAGCGCAGTTTACGTGCAACTGAACACCACTAGGCCAAAACCTATTTTATCTGGGCCGAGTATGGAACTGAGGGTTCACGGTGGGACTTGGTTCCGACGGGCTTTGTTGGGTTGCAATTATAAGTCTAATAAATAGGTTATATTGTATAATGGCCACTAATTCACGTATTCAAGGCATCCCATATAAAAGCTATTGGTTTAAAGTTTTTAAAACGTCAAAATTCATTGGGCTTGCCAAAAACGGGCTCGCTTGCTGATAGCAGCGGCCAGCGATTATCTAGGCTGCTCGATCCGAGACGATTAGGAAATGTCCTCTATACAAATCAAGGAGATTGCTTGCGATTTTATAAAGCTGGAGCTGGAAAATCGGGAAGTATACCTATGCGAATATAGCGTTTTCGACTTTATCGTATTGAATGCTGATAGCTATTGCTAATCAGTAGAAGATCTTTACTTAGAGCAATACGTTTTTGGGTACCACGTTACTGTTACTATTCACACTATTCAAACTGACTTGTTTGGTGCTGATAACAAATAAAAACGTAAAAAAAACGACCGAACATAACCGACAAAAAATTACACTTGCAGGATAGACCGCCTGTACATAATAAATAGCAGTACCTTCTTTAATCCGATAACGTTCGAAACTAACTGGATCATAAACATATGGATTCAGATGGACAAACAACATGGATAGTACTTGTAAAAAAAAAAAGGTGTATGCATCACATTCTGAGCTTAACATTGAGCATTTTCAAGTACACGACTTTGTATTATATTTTAATTATATTATTATCATATAGTATTTCTCTGCCTTGAAAAAATCGTACCAAGACAATACTGTACTCCGAAATCGGAGTAATGGAATTTACCTGGTAAACTTTTAATTTTTTTGCTGAACTTTGCTTTTTTTAGTAATGCCTCATCCAAACCAGCTCATAGTTCTAACTACATTCCGCAGACCCTCGTTGCGATTTAACGAGCTTCTCAATTCACTATAATATTCATAATAATGTGTTAGCCGTAAAGCAATGAACATCGTTGAAATGAAAGCCATTATATTTCTAAGCATTGAGGTACCGTAACGATGTAACCGACTCGTGAACAAGTCAACTGTGTCGTATTTGTAAGCGAATCTCTCTACTCCAAAAAAAAAAACAGTATTTTTCATATTTTTTGACGCAGCCGGACACGTCTTTAGTTTGCGAAGATAGAACGTTGGGGTCATGTGATTCATATAATCGAAACAAGATAATTCGACTCCATGGCGAATATAAACGATATCCTCAGAATAATCACACATCAGCCCAGCTATTTTGTGTATAGTGAAGTCAATCTCGCGCTTAATCGTTTCGAAATGTCTCGGCTTCCCAAAAAACACATATACAACCTGTCTCGTACCTCATCACGAACATTATCAAGCGTTTTCAGCAATTCCCCGGGTCATCTTAGACACTGTGCTACCGTAGCAACAACCCTGCGGTGTGGTCTAATAGGTTAGGTTAGATTCTTCTGCCTTCGGCCTTTATTAAATTTACTAGCTCTATATATTTCTGGTTAAAATGATTATAGCATGCATAACCTCGTTAGCATCTTCACGACATATTCTGCTTTTACGCCCGCTAAAAATAGCGATTTAACAGTCGGTTTGCGCGAACTCGTATCCGAGCCGAAATGGAGAATTCAATCTTCTCATTCTTAACACCGATAATATTGCCTATCGCTGGACCTCTGGTCGCGCCGTTCTTGATCACATTGGTGAGTCACTAACGCTTTCAACAGGTAAATTTGACGACTGACTGTTGGCTCCGTCTACGAGATAATAAACCGAAAAGAAAAATTGATAAAGCATTCAAAATGTAATGAAATAAAAAGAAAAAAAAACGTTTTTAATGCTGTAAAAATGATAAAATAGAACCCAAGTAGCTGACCCAATAATGTAAAAGGAGTGATGTCGTTAAACAACGATACCGATATACAGCATCAAACATAGTGCAGCATAGCAGTAATGACGCCCAACTCCGCTTTACAACAATTTAACGTACTCGTTTTCTGACGGGGAAGTCCAGATTTCGAATTTCTTCCAGCTCAATGACAATGGAAGCAAACCCGACCTTCCAGAACACCAAGAAAACGGAAAAATTTAGTAAGAATCAACACGAAGACATCAGATCTATAGATTCTTATGTTGCAATCAACGACATAATCTTTCTTAACCCAATCGGGGTGCTCTGCGGCATGTGCCAATGGAGAAACTTATGTCACAAATTTTTCTTTCTTCGTTAGGAAATATATCCGCCATACAATAAGCAAGGTTTAAGACAACGAGGAGGGCACTCTATTAACTACAGGCATCTTCAAGTATCTATACTGGTTTTTAGTGACAATTTATCACTGGAAAGCAATGCGCCTAAGAGGAGCTTGATGGGGGTATCTGTCGGCTATGCTACTAGTTCAATAGAATTTTTTTAACAATAGACCTATTCATAATCCTGTAGTCCATTGGTTTTTCCGTGATAAAGAAATCCGAATTACTTTTTCTATTGATTTCAATGAGTGATAGGATCTTCAGATTTAATATAGGATATAAGCACATTTCGTTTCACGCTGGAAATCAAATAATACCTAATACCAAAACCAGAGGTACAATGTGGTAGGTTCCGTTCACGCACATTATTGCGTCACATAAGACCTTTAAAGTCCATCTATCCAGGTTTTGATCCGAATTGGGTCGACCCTTAACCTCGCTTACTAGGTTATTAAACACGTCTTTTTTTCTGCATTTAGTCGTGGTGTTACGCACATGAATAAAATACATTAGGTGTTACATATATAATACCTACATTGGGTCTACGCAAACATAGCGCTATTTTAGCGTAATTCGACAAATAACGAATAAATTCACTCGTCATTTGTCATATTATAAATAATCTCGCCTATTTAGAGATTTTAGCCGAGCAGTGCCATCTCATGAGTCTTAAGTGATAGCGAAACCATAAATTAATGTCTATAAAATTAGTATCTTAGGCCCACCTAAACATAACACAGGATACTCTCTAGGATCACAACTGCGCAATCGCCTGTATAGCTATTTTGCAGACGTTTAAAAAATCAAGATATAACTATTATAGCGTTCAAAATCTTTTTACGGTCAAAAAGAAAACTACTTCGTTTCAAATCTAACACTATTTTTACCCTTCAAAATCCTCAAATCAATCCTCAAATTACCTTTCAATACGCAAAATGATGACACACATGAATTAAGTGGCTATTAAGCTAAACAAAGAATATTATCAGGTGTGGCCTTATGATCATACTGCCGTCTGCAGGACCAGCGAGCTAAACACGAACTTGCGAGTACAAATCTTTAAGAATGGATTGGATTTATTGTAGTTAAGAAAGTATTTAAATTTTAAAAAAAACTTCTCAAGCTATATCAAGAAGAAGTGGATACCAAACCGTAAATACATGCACATGTTAGAAAACATATCTATTAGTAATAACAATGGTATCTTTTATATAAGTCATCCTTAATCTGCCTCTAGATTGCCAATTTAAATAGCCGTCAATACTACTTCTAGTTATCCTTGTACAAATATCATTGTAAGTATATTAGTTGTCCTTGATATAAATACGAACGTACACTCGACCTATAAGCCTAGTATCTAAAAACTATTCACCAAATATGTCTCATTTTGTAACCATTATTGATTGAAGCTTTCAGTGCAAACAACCATACGATGGCATATTACTTATTAGCATTATAATTTTGATTCTTGAGCCATTTTAACACCGGCCTTCGCCAGAATGCCAACAAGCTTCCCGTTCTCGTAGAGTGCACGAGTATCATCACCAGTGCCAATAAATGATCCTCGGACGAAGACCTTCGGCACGCTGCGACTACCGGTCATCTCCTAGTGATTGCAAAACATTCAATATTTTAAAATAAATTGTTAGTACTATATATTTAGGCACAATTAAGGCATAAGTTCAATGGAGATTTTTATGAACCTTATAATCCCAAAAATTACTGTCGAGATGAGCTATGTATTCGACTAGGCGTAGAGTTGTACGTAAAATAAACCTATGCCAGAAAAATGGTATATCATTAGGTCATTTAGGACTACTCTTCGTTCAATGGTAGATCATTCAATTTCTAAATGTTTCCTTATCGACGAAGTAAGAAAAACATTTTGACGTGACTAAAGGGTCCCTCTTTTTCTGCGTTGCGTTCATTACACTCCGATCGTTATAGTATATTCCGCCTGGTGGGCCACAGTCCTACAAACAGATGAAGTATTTTATATAAGAAGCGTCATTAGAAGGAAAGTCCAGGGTCTTCTCACCTGAAGTACGTCTTGAATTAACGGTCCATCCTTACGCTTATCCAGCTGGACGAACCTTGCCTCAGCCTAAAATGTATAGAATAATGGCTCAATTATATATCCAATATCATCAATTATTATTTAAAAAAAAATACAACAATGTATAATCTGACAGAAATAGCAAATTTGTATGCAGAATGTACTAGCTATATTAATTTTTATGGACGAAATTACCTCACTTCAACGATATGTAAAATAATTGAGTATTTTTTCATTTTCCACTTTTTTCACCACTATTGTTAGCTAGTTTCTGACATGACGACCATACGACAAATTTATTCATAAATATTTCTAGCGAAAAAAAAATGAAAATCATCTTTCTAAACACTTTCGGCATGTTGATGAAATATGGCGGCTCAATATTGCGCTTACTTTTATGTCAGAAACGAGGATCGAATAAACCATCTGACAATATGGACAGGTCGTCTTTGAAAAGACTACAAGCGCGTTCTTTGCTATGAGATCGTTGACCACTTGGCGGGCGGCCATTTTCTGTAATCCAACGATAAATAAGAACATAACAAGCGAAATGCTGGTTACTAATTGGTTCAATTACCGGCTAAATAAAGAAACAGCAGCTTAATGGGACATGCTGTGGGCATTGTTGGTAAACTGGTTGGTAACGTGGTCTGTTCGTTCAAAAGCAGGGGTTTTAACTCGTACATAAATCGATAAAAGTATTTAATCGTGCCATTTTTTTGTTTCAACTTCAACCGGTAACACGTTCTCATTAGAAGACATTGTTTATTTCGATTATTTCCCTATGTGTCTAACTATGCGATCGAATTAGACCGAATCATTATTTTATTAATATACCAATAGATAGCGCATCAGTTCGCTCTATATTATAGGCTTTCTTTTTTGGCTACTTCTCGCCATCAACGGGTAATGGCGTATTGGTTAAGGATTGTTCCAGGTACATTGAAAAACGTCGTTTCTAGTAAAACTCGTTTGTTCGAAAAACACCACCCGAAAGCAACAGTTTAAATGCATAGTATATCATTACAGTAAATACAGTACACTGCCATCACACTTACCACCCTATTTTTCTTGTGAAATCTCGCTGCTATATAAAAGCTCACCACTGACACAGCTGCCGCACTTAGCAAGTATTTGTCCATACAGTTTATCAAGTGGCAAGCGATCTCGCACGGAAGAACAGACACAGGCAGTTATTAATGCTGCTGTTGAAAATTGTGAAAGCACAAAACATCTGCCACGGTAGAAATAGCCGTCAATCAACGCAAGGCATAAAATTCGAATCGACGAATGATTCCTCTACTCGACTATCCTTCGGAGAGAAATTGTTCCCGGTGCAAACAATGCTGAAACGGCGATACTACAATTGCTTTCTAGCGACAGCTTGCTATAAAGGATTTTTATGTTAGTGTTTCTATTCAATCGTTGATAAAAGCCTTTTTTTTTCTGAACAATTATACTTACTTTTTGCAAATAGGAATGAAATTATATCGCGCAAATCTAGGCCGAATGCTATATTTTAGAACGTTGTTCCGGATGAGGTGCCAAGTTGGATGATCAAAAGGGAAACTAAATATAGTATCTGCCTATACATACAATTATATGATTAAATTGTTTTGGCGCTCTTTCAAATCTTATTATAGATTCACCACATAAATTAAACTAGAGGTGTATGCTATATGCGTTGTGTTGAGCGTATTAACTTTGTTTGTAGACATTAAAGGCTATAAAAAGGATGCTTATTATCAGATTGACTGTGCGTCGCGTAATTTTCAATTTCTGATACTGCTCATTGGGTACGCACTTTTAAGAGCATCAGAAATACGTTTGTACGATCCGTCTCTCCCTCTCCAGCACTGTATGTATACATTGATCGCCTACAATATGTTTCAATAAAGAAAAAAAAAACACGGTGTTAATAGCAAACTGTACAGTGAACGCTGCGATGTCATTCTTTCAAGAGTCCATAGTAATATTTGCGCAAACGTGGGTAGTGCAGCAAACTGCTCAACGAATGGTAACTGAGTGGGTATGCTTATTACGAGTACTGAGCACTATAATAAATCCCAGATATTTTTATCGGTTCCGCGATACAATTAAATGAATGAGATTCCGTAAGAACAACGGTAACGCGTTAATGTAAAGCAGGCTATTGCTTTGACAGCGTTGCTTCTAACAAATGAGATTTATACAACAGCTGATACAGGAACAACGTGTTTTTTTCTAATATTTTGGACGAGCTTAAGCATGATAGAAATAACAATTCACTCGTTTGTGCGAATTGGACGTGATAGAAAACGCGAAGAAATCCGATCTTTAAATGTTCGATACCTACGAAGCTCAACAAGCTTCATTGTTACATCTTTTATTTTTAACACATGACATGGATCCGTTTTCAATAGATTTTGCCACAACCCGTAGGTTAACACAATCAAAAGAATGAGCATAATGATAGCGGCTCAATACGTGGACAGTAAACCTGTCAGTATGAATTAAAAAAAATATTTTACATTCAATGCATATTCAACGATTAGTACCGGCATTGGACGTTAATAGCACTGTTTTCTATTGAGGCATAGCTACTTAATCGAGCCAATCTTACTGGTGTTTTCTGAACGTATGAGTTCTTTAATATAGCAGCTGATCTTTTGTGCTCCACATTTACAGGCTCTGTATGTACTGTCCTATCCAATCTCTACCTGCCACAATCCACACGTTTAATTAAAATGCTTTCCTTTAAAAATAGAAGTCACACAGCAGTGTAGTGACCATAGAGCATAGAGAACAGCACGCTATATACATATCGCGTTGCACGGGATTTTGATTCCGAATAGCATTATTTGAAGCATCTGCGCTCAGACGCTTCAGATAACGCACACTGCTCATATTAAAACAACTGTACTACTGTAGTAACTGCATCATCATAAAACTTTTACTGAGTAGGCAACAGATGAAAAACCAGCGAAGATTCAGGTAAGAAAAAGCTTATATAATAGTATTAAGCCTTATTAAATTTGTTTGCCACTTATAGCTACGTTTGTTTGACGCATGAGATTTCTAATATATGATATGAAGAAGCTTACTCGTAAATAGATATGTTGATAAACAGAGGGTCAAAAGAGACGGGGCAAAGCTCCTTGATATTACAATACCAAACACCGAATGCATACAAATAAATATTTAAGCATTATTAAAGAACCGCTCAATGATTCTTGCCCAGCCCAATTTGAAAGCCTGATTGAAGCAGATAGGTTATCTATATAAACAATTTCGTCCTTTTTATCATAGTCATTTTTGTTTACAGAATTTTTCAAAATATCATTTATTTCTATATTTCTTCGAATAGTAAACGAGAAACCTGTAACATCGAAAATGATGTATCCTAGCCCAGTCTGCTTGCAATGCAAAATACATAAATTTAACCTACTTTTCTTAAAATTTCTACAGTACCAGTATTTAAAATGTTTACTAGATAAATATCGTAGTTTAAAAATAAATTTTCCTAAATAAGTTGGTTTACTTTTTTACAAAATTCAACAACCAAATTCCTACACAATTGGTAATTGACTGAAATAATAATCAATTTAAAAAAAATATTAAGTATAAAACAAATGCCGGTGCGGACGACACAAACTGGCTAGGATAGCAATATCCATTGTAAAGAAACGCCAAATTTTAGAGTCATTTTTTTTTATTTCGGTGCGGTATCGAACAGAACGACAGGTCGTTTAAATTTGAGTGCACGTTGTTTTCGTTCACATCCTTGTAATGGCTCCGGAACTATACAGTCAGCCAGACAACAGCGCGTCTAGGGCTATCCATCCTATCCCGCCGATTAGGGCGTCACGGCTAATCCCAGAATCAACCCAGAAAGCCTCTCGTATGCGGTAAACTCGCAGGCAGCAAAAACGCCCGCGCAATCTAAGCGGTGAATCAATGCCTTCATATGATCGTCCAGGTTTCTGGTCGTTTCATATGTCTTCAGCTTATAACAAGCAAAAACGCTTTTTGTCTAATTTGTTCAGCCTACTGTTGTCTTTGTGAAGTACTGCTCAGTCACAAGTGGATCGTTCGTCAGCTTCAATAATAATTTCACTGAATTAATTATTACTCTAAGAATCTTTCAGATGGACCCTAAACAAGGACAGTCGCGCCAACACGAATGGGTAGGTCTGTTGCTATTATCATTATTATGGTTATTATTGACTATGCATTGTAATTATATAGGGGGGTGTCTGTCATGCTGATTTGTTTGTATATTTCGACTTAAGCTGAACACGGCTGTATATACGGAGTCACGAACTCTTAACACATTTACAGTAATTCGATTTTTAGTCATAATAAATTGTAATAGTATAATTTGGTCGTTTATAAATTATCATAACCACGGCCACTAGACGCACCCCGCTATAGGTCGTTAGGGGGTAATTGAGATGTATGAGAAAGACAACATATGTAAAAGTACTAAGCAGTATTGTGTAAACAATGTGTTATCTATAAACGCGAAATATTTTTCTCTTAAATTTTTCTCAAAATACCATACTTATTTTAAATCAACTATGTCACTGAAACATTTCATGCACTTGTCCGGCCAATCACTATTTAAATGTGTCGAATTTTATGTCTACTACTACCGTAACGTATTCTTTCAAATGGCTGACGCCTCCCGACACAAAACACTGTGCTAAACCAACCACGTTATTTCCGTAGCGTTGACGTCCCGTAACGAGGAGAGCTGAGCCTAAGCACTCTAGATCTCACCAAAACTTTCTGAAATAACAAACTTCTATTCATTGAGAGTCACTCATAATTTTTACGAATATTTGACAACATATAATTATGTGTGTAAATCTACAGTGTTTCCACTATGCTGAGTAATATGCAAGCAGGTATAATTGTCAAGTACTTGACAAAAGATGGTCAATCATTCTAAATGAAAAAAAAGCATATACATGTTATTCATCAATGACGATTAATTGCACATTTAAGTTTAGAGAAGTTTATTCACATACCTAAACAGAAAGTTCCTTACCTTCAAGTGTCTCACAACAATGCTCAAACTGGTTTGAATCGAAATGCGTAAACGCTGATGTGTTTGCCAATTTACAAGTGGAATTAATTTATAATCAATAAAAATTTGGAATTTAGCTTCCAGAAAAGCAAAGCCTAATTCGTAGGTTCGTAAATGTATAATTTACCCGAGTGACCACCACTACTGTTAGATTAGAGAAGGAAAGAACGACAAATTAGCAGCACGATAAAACTGGATAAATTTCTCCACATAAAATCAGTGTGATTAAGTTATGAGTACTCTGAATGATTTTTGAACTTTTCATGATTATTACTATTGTTATTTTGCTTTATTTTTTACTAAACAAAACTAAAAATTTTAAAATCACTGATTTGATTCGTGTCAGGATCCTCATTAATTTATACTACAAGCTTATACGAGTCAAATTAACTATTTAATAAAATCAATTATTTAATAGAATAGATTACTACTATTATTATCATTCGGTTTTTATTCCCCCAGGAACCTCAGCTGGAGCTTACCATCACGCCGGGATCAAATGGCGTTTCTTTTATGGCATGGAACGGCGCGAACCGAATTGGTACGCTAACTGCAAAACAAGCCAGTATCATTTCTTATCATGTGTTATAAAATCAACGAATGAATGAATAGCTTTTTTTGTCAGATCTTCTTCTATGCCTAACTTGTTATCCGAAAGCCGTATTACGTTACTTACCCTTTGGATAGCTAACCCATTTTTCTCTTCCGTACATCCAGCGGTATGTGGCCGTGAACGCGACGTTCATGTGCACGATTTCGACGTCACATTGAACAGACGAATTAGTTTCGTAAACGATATCTCCGAGGTACGATTTGCTAAGCGGGACCTGCTAGTGATCTCGGCGTTATCGGGCGAAGTGTCGATCCTCAAATTAAAAAAGTAAGAAACAAACTGACCTATGTTTTTTCTGACCGTCGCGTATATTGTAAATGCACGAGCACGTACCTAAGATAGGGGAAATGAAGTTTAGTGTGAATTCGCTGTCGATTAATTACGTCAATTCTCTTTGTCATATGCCAAATTTGTAAATAATGTCTTGCTTCCTTAATAGCGCTTTCCCTGTAGTTAACGTTTTGGTTAGCAAGTTTACATCCTTACAGGTCTGACAGTCATATTCTGACTTCAGAGACATTAAGTGCTCCATACGCTGTAACCGGTTTTGCGGTAGTGGTGTCGAGAAGTGTTTCTATTTAATGCAAAATTTAAGCGTCATAGCAATTAAACTCAACGTATCCGGTTAATATAAGGGGATTTCTGGAACGAGAAAGTTGGTTTTTGGATTTCAACATTAACGGTATCAAGCAAGTGGCGCAATTACTGATTACTAATAAAACATCACAAAAATATCCAGGGCTTATTATCATTTTCGATTGTATGTAGCGCCTTACGTTTGTTATTTTTCTTCTCCGTAAAAATTACATTAATAAATAATGAATAAAATAGTCATTGATTGGTGTTGTTATTTAGAGACTTTTCGCGCAACGTCAACCCTGTCCAGTTCCAGCGGCATCTGCTGGCCCACAATGCGCCAGTTTTCGCCCTGGATGTTGATTCCTGTGGTGATACGTTTATCTCAGGCGGAGCTGACAAGGTCGTCAAACTGTGGACCGTCTCTGGGCAAAAACTTCTTGGCCAGTTCCGTAAACACAACAACGCCGTGAGGTATGACGATTCCAGACGAGAATCATATATTTATATGATCGTTTATTATAACTATAGGGACAATTTCAGTGACTTGCATCTGTCCACCACAACTCAATTCCTAACTAGCGCCTCGCTTATTACGTTTAGGTGTGTAAGTACTTATTCGAACGGATTCAACTATAAATGTCGTATGACCGGTTCTTTTCGGTTGAGTTCTATGAAATTGTAAATACGAGGAAACACAAAACGCACTATGATATTGAAATTGATCGCTGAGATATTACCATAGTAACAACGTGGTACAGTCGTACCATTTTAAAAAAACTTTTTAATGCGCTTACAGACACCTCACGTATACTTCGGATGGCCTGTGCTTCGCTTCTGCTGGAGACGATCGCGAGATAATTGAATGGGACATCCGCTCGCAGAATCCAATTAGCGCGATTGCAAATCACTGCGGCGGGTTAGTATCAAATCTTGTTTATTATACGAAATACAAGCATGTGTCTGGCTGAGAAAAAAGTTAACTTCTGCATTAACATGCGACCGTCGCAAAATGGCTTGCAGGGGTGCGTCTTCGCTGGGTTTCCTGCCGGAAGGTCATCTAGTAGTGGGGCATCGGGATAACAATTTGCGGGTATTCGATGCAAGGACTAAGAAAGTCCTTGCCACGTACCGTGTCTACGACAACCCGATCCGTAGTTTGTCGTTGCATACGTCTGGCCAGTTCGTAGCGACTTCTTGCCCTGAAGATCAGTGCGTGTCCATTATTGATCTTCTGAATGGCGTACCGTTAACCACGTTCACAATCAAGATGCCAGTCAAACAAGCGTTGTTTCTCTCGGTGAGACAACTACGATTACCTTGAAGTGAGGGAAATAACACGACAGAAAAAGCCAAAAATTCTTTGTTGGTTCTGAAAAAGAACGATATATGCATCATGGAATCGTACTACTGATAGATATTCATTCTAACTAGAGATGTGTGTTCGGAAGTTTGAGTAGGTATCAGTGAGCTATAGGATTTCTTTACAATATCCTTTCTTGCACGTTGATTTTATTGTCCATTTGCATTTCTCTGATTTCCAAGAAAAATCAGTGAGGTTCTTTTGCATTCAATTATTTGCCATAACAGATTGAGCATCAAGTGTTGCATATTAGACAATGGTTACGATAAGGGGAATGAATAATGCCCGGATACATTGCGGGCGTTCCCGGTAGTGATAGGGATATTAGAAATATAGATGAGCTCGTTTTCTCATATGTGGTAGCAATTCACAAAATAGAGTTATAATTGTAAATCATTATTGGTAAACTGGTACCACTACGCGTACTACCCGTGCTGTGCCGCTACGTATTAATGAGTTCGAATTCGCCAAACAAATGATTAGTAGCTATTACTGTAGCATCGATTCTAATTAATGATTCTGTATATTTCGGATAAGAAGTATAGAAGTGCATATGCAAAAGAAGCATAGGGCTATACACCCGCTATAAACTTAAAATGATTGCTTGAAGAACAACGGTTTGCGCTATTTTTTTTTCAATTTAAATGAGTTTTAACTGCTAGTTAAAAAAACAATGTGTTATTTTTTGCACGGTTGAAACTTTAGTAAACCTTCAGCATTGTTCTGAAGAACACTCATATTGGCCCACAATGCGTACTGCTAAGTACAGCCAATAGTCAGCGCCGGGTCTTTTTACTTTTTAAACATGAATCTTCTACTAAATTTCAGCCATGCGACCCTCCTGTAAATGATTTCGATACGTCGGACCTACTTTGTGTACCCGGGCGGGGGCGCAAGCTCAACATCTTCAATTGCGATCTGACGCGCCTACTTGAAGATGAAGAGCGGATGTCGCAATCACACCAAATGTCGTCTTATCCTGAGTGTGCTAATGGTAACTCGAATAAAGATCCTAATATTTCACAAAATGCACCGACCAGTGTAACCTTGTCTAACAACTTGATTGACCGAATCGCAGCGGGTGTTCCAGTCGCCGACGAAAAGGAGAAAACGGCTGACGAACGAGACGTTGTGGACACCAACAATAAGCATCCAGTCTCGAAAGCGTCTGGGGACCTTGCCGAAAGAGTTCCATTAGAGTCAAATAACCGAGTAGAAAGCGGTGCTGAAATGATGGCTCGCCGTACGCGTCGGATGACGCTCGCGCGGAGAACAATCAAGCCCAGACGGATATCTCTCGACGACCTTCATGAAGAGCAAGAAAGGCAGGAGTCCACAACCAGATCGAAGGAACTTCAGGAAGAAGTGGTAAATGAAGCGGCGGTAAGTAGTTAAACATGCTAGTGTAAAAGACAGTCTTTAGTGGCTGCCAGCTCGACCCTGATTTCTTGTGAAAGATGTGGGATTGTAAATAGTAATACTAATAATAATAATATTTCAAAGCCTAAGTTTTATTTAGCTAGATATTCCACCAAGTCGCACAATGCCTTCATAATATCATAGACCATTATTACCTATCCTGATACATTCCTTTCAGGCTATCCGTCAGGCTGAATCCGCTTTACTGAATAAGCTTGTTGGCCAGATTGCTGACATGAGTGACAGGATGGACCGTCTTGAGATTATGGTATGTGATTGTATGATTGGAACGTTTGTAGATCTACGGCACGTAAACATGTATATAATAAGTAACATATATGTAATCGAGCCATACTTGCTCGAGCTTAAGTGCTGCTTCAATGAGTTTCGGTGCTTTACGATTGTATTAAGCCAATGCCTAGCCAGCGCTAAATTTTATCCAAAAATAATTCTTTTTTCTTTATCGTTTGAGATAATTAATCATTGCAGTGCTTTTGACGAAGTGTGCTCGTTTTGGATACAAAAGAACGACACTGCCCGTATTTGTTGCACAGCAAAGAAATAAGACCTCGATACAAAGTTGGTTAAATGTTGCTTATAGCTGGCGAAAATGGTTAAGGTGCAAAGTGATAGGATGTATGCTAATAGTAATAAGGGCAATAATGTGAATTGTTTCAGATCACAAAGAGATTCAATGAACTGGCCCACGGAATCGCCTCTCTAGAGGGCCGGTGCCTGAAAGCTAATGCGAATGAAAGTAGTATTGAATAGCTATTGGAGGATTTCAAACCCGGAAACTTTGAGCTTGCTATACGTGTATAAGAATGTACGCAAAAGAACATTGGTAGACTTTTAAAGTGGGATCATTTTGTCGTCAGGGGTAACTCATCAGTAATTGTTTTAAAAGAAAATTTATGATCTTTTGAGAATTTTAGTACTTTTTTTTTGGAAACTGTAGAAAGAAAACTGTATTGTTAGTTTAGATAAAGAAAAAAAAAGGTGTGCACGTTGAACCAAGTTCTGAAGACGTAAAAAAGATGTTCTAAATGTACAGGAGTGTCGTTAAGTTCGATGCTTATAGCAAAATATACGAGTGCGCCATTTAGAAACCATTTACATTAAAGTTTGGGGTGCTTGAGGGAAGTCTTACTCTGAGTGCCAAAACATACAGAAATGAAAAAAGCAGGTAAGTAAAACTAGCAGAATCCAGCGTCATGCAATATGATGGAAAAAATTGTAAAAAAAATTACAAATATAATCTCGTACGTTAAAAAGCGGACCTGTATATTTCCCGAAAAGTGAGGTGTGTAGTCTACTAATTTTATTTCCCATATATAAATAGACGTAAATTATTAGTAACCAAGAATATTCTTCTTTGATAGTATTAAATCATAATATTGAATTAATAAATAATGGGTTTAATGGCTAACATGTATGCTCACATATAACTCCGATGGCTAATGGAAAATTATTCTAATACAACTGATAATTAAGGCATTATGTAAACATAAGTATACGTCCTTTAGCTTCCCTAATTCAACTAATACCTTGCCCTAACTAAGCCATATGTGCTGAAAAGTCTTCGAAGTAGCCTTATTGAGATAGCTTAACTAATTTTGGAAAAACATTTTTCAATCCATTTTGTCAAGTAAACATGTATATACAAACTAAAATGAAGTGCCACAGGCTGTATGAATGTAAGTGGTAGTCAACATTCGCAGGCAAATACATATCTAGTTTAGTGAACAATAACCAAGAAATTACATGAGATGATTGCTCGACGTTTACTTGAAGCAATTATAATAATGCTTGAAGCCTTTCACAGCATTAACTTCCGTTTCTCAGAGCATTCATCATTACGGGATTGCAAAGCATATATCAGCGTGCGTATGTTATCTCTTATACCACGCTGGTTTGTGCATAAAGAATCTTCCACAAAGCATGTCAAAGTGTGGATGTAGGCAGTACTTGATTTTGCATTGCACCGAAGTCACTTACGTTCATCCATCAGCCGCACTGAGTGCACGTCACTGAGGATCACGTCTCGTATATGCTTCTCTCTCTCCCATTCTCTCTCTCTTTCGCTCGCTTTCGAATTCGGAGTTCGCTCAAGAATATGTCGCGCGATTTCGGGCGCCCGTGTCGATATTGACAACGCCAACTTATTCAAGTTGGATAGATGGTGCGATCGGAGGCCAAGTTACATCATCTTGCATCAAAAATAAAGTCTCACCTTCTTTATAATTCACTTGAGTATCTATTTGATCTACTCCATACGTGTACTTAACCATAAAGTGCTTTGAGCAATTGTTCTTTCAATTGTACTTATAAAAAATTGTCTCCGTTTACTAGATTAATAATATCCATCTGTCAGTTGGATGCCATGTGCATTGAAAGTCCCTGAACTCTCCATATTGCTGCGCACTTCAACAAAAATGGCGTCTCGCAAAAATGTTGGCTGGCCTAACGGTAAGTTCGCATAGTTCGAGTCACTTGTCATAGAAAAAAAAACTATTAAATACCTGCAGTATTATAAAATTTGAAGCTACACACATTGAAGTGTCGCTTAAATCTGACGTGAAGCCTTCACGTGCGCTTATGGCAGAGTAGCTATTGCATTTTGAAGAGCATAATTGAAAGCGACTTTCCTCTGAAGGATTTCGTAACGATAAATGGTTTCAAGCATTATTCTATTATCGATGTAGTAGTAGTTGCAACTAGACATTTTTTCATTTGTAGGGTAGAGTCTGACATCGTTCTCGTTGAAGCGATTTTCGTATCTAACGAAGGTATTGTATTTTTATTATCTCAAATACAAATACAAAGGCTTCAACTTAAGCACGAAGCATTCAACCTAGTCTACCATAGAACTCCGCAAGAGTTCTATGGTAGACTAGGTCTTTACTGGTACCACTCAAAGTGTGTGTAACGTCGGATTTCAAAATGATTTATACCCGAGGGCATATTAAGTTGGATATGAACGATAGAGCAGATGGCTATTTTTAGACATGAAATGTAAGTCTATGAGACGAAACAGTTTTGTGTTGTTCTACTACGTGTTCTATTTATTAACACCATATGAAGACGTACATATAGCGCGAGGTGCATTCCTTGCAGGTTTACTCTTCTTCAAATGTACTAAGCAAAATATCTTGACTGGAACAGCCACTATTACGGGTCCATAAAATACTTCTGCATGTATGGCTTTGTTTTTCTTCCCTACAAATTTGGCTTCAGTCAAAGTTTCGCGAAATTATTCCGGGAAAAGGCCTGTTTTAGCAACGTCAAAATCAAAGTTTGGAGTGGAAACAGTGAAGTTGAAGACCTGCCGCGGCACAAATGCGCTCCCCGTCAGTTCACACGAGCAGCGTGCGGTTGAGGTCTTCGGCAATGTTCCTACCGTTCCAAAGCGTCCTATTACTCCGACGCAAGCAGGTTCGTCACTACCGCTTGTGACGAATATGTTTCCGGTCAAACTGCCATCTGCGAAGATCTTTCAATACAAGGTAGAGATTTCCCAAATCAAGGACACTGGGGATCAGGATAAGGTCAGTGACGCGGGTACTGATCCATCAGAGTCAATAAGACAGCAGTCAAGCAGTAGGAAACCTAGCTTTTCGGCCGATATCAATCATAAGGTCGTATTGATATGCAAAAAACGTATCGTTGGCGAATATCAACTGGCGTATGATGGACATCGAAAGCTCTATACGCGAAGGCAGCTGCCGTTTCAGGTATGGGTACATACACAAGAAGCCTCTAACCGAAGGAAATTAGATATGCTCATTTGCATAATAGTATAATAGTAATAAGCTTCATTGGAATATTTCTTTAACTTACAGTACATATGACATTACTATCATATATGGCAATACGAGGTCAATCTGAACACACAGAGTCCTTATGAAATACATACGCATAGAACCTATATCAAGGTTCAGTGTTATGAACCAGGCTTTCCGTAACTTTAAAACAGCACCGCATTCAACAATGGTGCACCCATCTCATCAACCAATAAGATGTATAGACGGTAACTGTCCACATAAACATTAACTCTTACTATAACGCTTTGAACTGTTTTGGCAGATCATAACTAAATTTTAGCTTGAACTGCCATTTGGCCACTGAATTGTACTTAATTTTTAAATGTCGGATAAAAGGCAAAAACGTAACTTGGGGTAGTGGATATATTAGAGAACTAAAACAATGAAAAATCACTTTCGTCCATTTGAAGTTTTAGCTGATTACCGTTTATACAGCGATAAACGGTATGGGAAGTATGCTTCTTACAAGTTTACAGCGAAACTTGCAAGAAGCATACTTCCCAACACATCGGCTTAATGATGTTCAATAATTCAACGACTTTTTCACTAATTCTACATCACTTGCATATTACTTTTTTTTTAATTTCAAGATTTACACCTGGTAGTGTCGTTAAACATTGCTCCATACTTGAGCTCTTAACACGATGCAAAGTGTCTATGCACGGAGATTAACATATATCATCACGTGTCCCCAGATTTAATAAGCAAACACATTACCATTGTACCGTGACCGAGACTGCCGCGTATAGCTGCATATGGTAATATTAATTATGTTTCTTTGCCTGTATCCTTTTATGTTTACAGAAGCAGGAATTCAACTCAATTAACGTCATTCACAACAGAGAAAAACTCTCGTTCTGTGTTCAAATCGAATATGTGACTGATATTGATTTTGAGCCCATCCAGAAATTCTACACGAATATCAAAGAAGGAATAATTCCAACAACAGCAGATCACGGAATTAGCGTACAAGTGGCAGATACTATCCTCCGAACAGGGCTTACTTTATCGCTTACTTCAGTCGGCCGTGCGTTCTATAGGCCACCTCAAGCGGTTTGCGCTTTTGTATCATATTTTTTGTACTTCATATAGCATTTTTTCTTGCACGTTAGCTTGTTGAAAAGGTATTCACTTTTTTTCTAAATAGATAGTCTTTTTTTTTTTATTATTATTATTTTACATATCTCAGTAACGGGTCGCGCGGGCTGGCGGTGGTGTCATTTGGAAGCTGAAATTTGCCGGTAGTAGATGTGCTAAAATTGGTGCAACGCCTATCATCAGGCTTAAGGTAGAGCGCTTTGAAGGCAAGGGTACCATTATCTCCACGACCCAATGTAACTCCGCGCAAGATTTTAAATGGCATTCTCTTTTCTCGGCTTTTATGACATGGACCAGCTACAATTTCATCTGTCGCACTATTCGCTTCGTCTTCGCTAGAAGTCAACATTGGCTAGTCGGATCTTCTTTGGTTTTTAAAGTGCAAATGCCTGTAGTTTTTGTTCTGACGTCCCCTAGTTCGAATATTGACCAACCTTTGAAAGAAAACGTAATCATATATATATATATATATATATATATATACGATATTCCTAACGCTAAATTCCTTAAAATGCCTTTGCCTTTTCATAAAATCAGGCTGAGGCTCTACTATAACATTACACGTGCTGATTATGACCGCGGCGTTACCTTTTTCTTATTAAGTAATAGCCCTTGTTAAGGACACGTCTTTTCCCTGCGATCTTAGTTCGCCTCCGACAAAACGTCTTTGGACGCTCTCTTATACTCTTAAATATACTCTTAAATCAGAGATGAATGTGTCGCTTGAATTTGCACGGCAATGGGTGATCATTTATGATCTTTTTAATGATCCACGTTTGTCTTGGCGAAAAGACGAGAGTCTCTGCTACATAGAGGTACATAGAGGAATAACAATCTGGTGCGATCTAAAGTTTTCCGGTGAAATTGAACAAATCAAAGTATTGAACGTTTTGCGATTTTTTTTTATATGCAACAATACGCGTGCATTAGGTTTTTTGTGAAAATAAAATGCACCACACAGACGGTATGTTGTTGCGTGAAATTTCCAAAAATTGGTTATATTTTTATTTGTTATAATTTTGGTAAATATCTTTGTGATAAAAACAAATGCTGCCCAGGCCTATAAAAAGTATAAGTGCTGTCTATAGCTAAGATGCCTTATTGGAAGAAGCGGCCCATGATGATTCTCAGTTTCGTTTTGAAAATTCTGATGTAGTTGCTAGCCAAATACGGAAAAAGTCGATTAAATTATTGCTAAGGTTCAGCAATGCAAGAGACATATTACTCGCCAAGGTATCGCCAGAGAATAAGACTTCTCCAAATGGTCTTAAACCACTTAAAGCACGATGTTACGAATACGAAAATACACGAATCGATTGAAAAAAAATTGCCCGATTGTATCGCCATTTGCGAAACCCCAAAGGAACGCAATGAAATCGAGTCATTTCTGAAACGGTTAGTCATGAATGATAAAAAGTAGAGGTAATGGGAAGATGAAAGAGTAAAATTTTAAAAAACGTGATCTACGATATGTGGCTTAGATTGATACCAAGGAATACGACTCTATGTGTTTAACGGGATTGGAAAAGAATCGTGCATTAAGAGTTGCTGCCGGCAAACAAAACGACGATAGATTCTAACCTCTACTATCAATAACTATCAAATTTGCAAGAAGCCATTGAAGAAAGGACTGATGAATCAAAAAGACCACATGCATCTTCAGTTTCCCGGCAATAATTAAGAGAACTTATGTATACTTAATTTATCCGGTGTATAGCCAAGGTTATACCAGGCTAGACCATTAGGCTTTCATCTGTTTCGACCTCTACAGGACTTCTTCAATGATAATAATCTAGTTTAAATGAAGACATGCAAAAATCACTTATCACATTTTTTTGCTCAGAAACCACAAAGTTCTACAGTCATGAGATGATGGTATTACCAGAAAAACGAGAGAAGGGTTCATCGAGCTTCCTTAGATGCAGCATTCGAAATCACAGGAAGTTAAGTCTCAATTTTTCCGCACATTTTCATACAAGTGTGCAAAAATAAACCCTTTGGTTGCGGCTCGATTAATGAAGACCCCTTTAGTTTAAAAAAGTAATTAACAAGGGTCACAGTATTTTTTTAAAAAGTAATTAACAAGGGTCACAGTATTTTTTTAAAAAAGTAATTAACAAGGGTCACAGTATTTTTATATTAACATATCATTTCTGTATGTTATGTGTAAGCTGTACATCTCGATCATTTCAACGTGTTGGATTATTTCAGGCTAGCAGCGACTGCTATCTGAGCGGTGGTTTAGAGGTATGGCCTGGATTATGTACGTCAACACGACGTGGAACTTGGCGTCCATTGGTAAATATTGATATTAAATGCTCAGCATTCTATGTATCGGGACCTCTGCTGCAGCTTGCCAAGGAAGTTCTAGACCCAAAAAAAACGCTACCTTTCGATCCGTTAAAAATGCCACTAGCACCTAGAGACCGTGAAAGCCTTGCTAGTGCCCTGAAAGGTGTCATTGTGTATTCTGTGCACTTGAATCAAAAGCGGAAAATACGAGTTGCTGGTCTGACGAACTATGGCGCTGATACTGAAACCTTTGACTGGCAGGGGAAATCAGTTTCAATTGTTGAGTATTTTGAGCGGAGACATAATATCACGTTGGAACGGCCTGATCTACCCTGTGCTATACTTGGCAATACTAACGGCGCAATGGTTCCTATGGAGCTGTTAATTATTGCACCAGGCCAACGCTGTATCAAAAAACTTTCGGAGCTGCAGACCTCTCTGATGATTAAACGAGCAACGGCCTCACCGAATACACGGTTTCAACATATCAAGGAAGCTGCTACATTGCTGAAAACCAACTCGGCAAAGTATTGCACAGAGTTTGACATGAGCTTTGAAAACGAGAATATTGTGGTGCAGGGGAGGCGACTCACGGAACCAATTATAAGCTACAGGAATGACGAGACCATGCAAACAAAAGATGGCGTATGGAGGCTCGGTTCGCTGTTGAAACCGGTCAAACTTGACCGCTGGGCTGTCGCAATATTAGGGAGGGTGCAGAATGATACAGTAACTAACATGGTAAATGGATTCACGGCAGCAAGCACGAAAATGGGTATGAAAATTGCCCATCCTTATATTCAAACATATGATCAAAGTGTATCGCCCCGGCAGGTCCTCGTCGACATCAAGCAACATGTAAAAAACGTACAAATGACGCTTGTCGTAATGTCACCACACACTGACTATAGTCAACTGAAATTTGAAGCTGAAACTACTGATCTCTGCACACGGACGCAATGCGTTAAAGACTCGAATATCGTCAAGAAATTCAGCATGACATTCGCTCAGAGTTTGTTGCAAAAGATGAATGCAAAGCTCGGCGGGCAGAACAGCTCAGTCAAGAACGAGTTTCGGCCTCCCGCATTATCTGAAGCATTTATGGTAGTCGGAATCGACATTAACCACTCAAGGTCTGGTTAGTAAAGAAAAGCTTTTCTAATTAAAGGTTCAGTTTTGTAAATAGTATTCAGGGGAGACTAGAGTTGGAAGCTATAAAGCAGTCTTGGCTTCTTAGAGCTAAGTTCTTTCTCTCACCAATGTAGATTTTTTGCCACCTTTCAGAAAATCTAAAATCCACTTTTGGAAAGAAAAGAATGATACAAAAATTCGTAACGAAGTCTTAAAGGAAAGCAATGGTGCCTCCACGATATGAACATAGGACTAATTTGGCATACCTCTGTCACCAGTGGCAAAATCTAGTACTGATTGATGAGTAATAAATTCTACATACTATGTGTTTAGGGTATGAACAGATTTTTCCCCGCTAATTTGCCTGAGATAAATGTATAAATAGGTGGATCGGAAAGCCTTAAACTTTGCTATAATAGAAACAAAAGTCGGCATGATTATTATATATTCAAAAATTTTGCTTTACTTGACCTAATGAATCGTAGTCGTCTGCGCGATCAGATCATAAAATCATCAAAAACTAAATTGTCAGCATTTGCCCACGGCTGGGAAACAACCAGCCGAAACAGCGAGCATGGTCTGAAAAACGGAAGGCAAAAAGTGCCTTCCTTAACGCCCTTCGCCGGAAGTGGTTTTAGTGCTCTACAGCTAATGGTTTCGATTTGATTTCGAGATGAACGGCAATTCACATTTCAGATGGCTGCAAAAAGCTGCACTGCAGACTATTGCATGAAAATTCGATTCAATCATCTCAAGTGTCTTATAAACAGTAAAAGCTGGCTACACCATTGTCGGAAATCTAATGCATACGCTTAAAAATGTATAATTTTCAAAGTGCCTAAGTTTGCAAGATAGATATAACTAATTAGTTTCTGATAAACCTAGTGTATTTAACGGGAAGTAACGTCCATGAAGTATTAGGTAATTAAATCATTAATATAGGCGTTTTCGTAGTATTTTTTAGTATAATTTAGTAGAAAGGAATGTTCCGCACTTTTAAAGCTAGTAAATTGGTCTGCGTAAGACTTTGCTTGTAAGAGCGGAAGTATGGGAAATACTTTCGACTATATAATATTCTACGGGACGTGCACACTTTTTTCATCCTTTATATTTTACAAACATTTTTGCATAAAAAGAGGTTTCAGATTTTTAAGAAGCTTCATACTAGTCTCCGCAACTGGATAGGTATCATTCTAAGGAGCTGGAGTATGATTGAACCGTTCTGTGGTTAAACACAGATGACATGAAAGTCGCCTCCATTTCGTCAAAAAGTAGATTTTATAACGTCAGTAGTCATACCCTAAAAGTAGTGTTGGCTGCAGTTTCCCGTAGAATCCGGCAAAACTTCCTGCATATTTTATCAAACAGTACTCATCAAGTTAGCCACTTTGTTCTTGCAACACTTCTTTCCAACTAGTAGATGATTTAACTTCAACTTTTTACAACTCTAACGCTGTTTTCGTACACATGTATTGATGCCTGCAGGCGAAAAGGGAACACCCTCTGTCGCGTGTTTAGTAGCCTCCATGGATCAGATTCCAGCTCAATACTATTCAACGACATCGATACAAAGCAAGGAACCGTACGTTGTCAAGCTAAAACCAATGTTCACTGAGGCGTTGATAGCGTTCAGAAACGAAAATCATTATCTACCAAAACAGCTGATTATCTTCCGTGCTAGCGTGCCCGATGGACAGTTTAATGAAGTTCGTTTGGAAGAGTTGACCGCCCTCCGTCAGGCATGCGCAAGTATACAGCTGAACTACGAACCTCCAATGGTATTTATCTTCGTTACCAAACGTCACCATGTCCGATTTCTTTGCCAGAACAAACGGCAAGCCGTCGGCAAAGCGAAGAACATCCCACCCGGTACGCTTGTTGATCGAGATATCGTCCAACCGGACGTATTTGATTTCTACCTGTGTTCACACGCCGGTATGCAGGGTACCTCACGTCCAGCTCATTACCAGGTTGTCCATAACGATGCCCTACAATCACCCGATGAAATCTATAGCATCTGTTATTTCTTGTGTCACACCAATATGCGATGCACGCGATCGATATCAATTCCGGCTCCACTGGAGTACGCTAATCTGGCACTCCGGCGTGCTAGTGACTTCATCAAAGTTGCAGCTCCGAGATCAAACAATGATGGCGCGGCCGAACGCAGGAAAACATGGTCGAATGATCAGATAGCCACGCTGGAAAACGTAGTTGCAATTCATCCAGAAATGCGTGGAAAGATGTACTTTATTTAACATAGGATATATACGAGAGACGATTAACAAAATTAAGAAAAAGGAGTAGTTAACGGAGTAATTCTGTGCATAGCAGCCTGAGGCAAAAGCGCATGCAGGAGTGCAACGGGTAGTAGTCAATTCGGCCAAAATATATACTAGCATGGCGAACCGCTTTTGTGTTAGTATACTTTGCTTTTAAAAATATTTAAAAGTAACGGAACTTATATTAGCTTTTTATTCTAAGTATACAAGCTCTTACAGAAACGTGCAAGTAAAGAAAAAAAAAAACGAATCTACTCACTTAATTGAAAGTCGTTAACTTCTTATTGCAGTTGTTACATAGCCAAGCAAAAAAAATCATTACGATACTTTCCCTAACACATAATACAATAGTCGATATGACTTTGGAACCCGACATTTCAAGCTTTTAACTTAGATCTGCTCCAGCAAATTAAACGTAGGCCGCGCGTTTGCCAAATAGACAATCAAAAACATGATTGCTTCTTACTTTATTGAAATCAATTGCGCCTTTAAACCTACAATTTTTTTAGCGGCCGTTTTAAATCAGTGTTCTGTTGTCAACCGATGTAAGCCAGCTTTACTGAGTTCAACTCAATCGGTGTTTGCGTTTACATCTTTTTATACTGTACAAGTGGCAATCGTGTTTATATGCCGTATAAAGATTATCATATAGGCTTGTGGAAAGTTAAATCAAGCTAACTAGCGGAATCAGTGTAATACAAGTGTGGACTCAGTAATCCGGAAACAATTGCTAACACCTCGTAAGATTTACTGTAATTAATAAACAAATTTACTAATAAGATATGTAAAACTTGAAAGGAAACCCCATCGGCAGTAATGTTTTCAATTGAATAATACTGTCTTGTTTTCAAATACATTAGGTTCATGTATGATTATGCTACCTTACAGATGCAAAAAAGATACGTTGCTTTTTTTAAATTAGTTTAAATTAGTGCTAAATTAGTTTTCTGGCGCAATTTAGCAGCTAATTTTTTCTTACCCTTAACTTTTCCCACTTAGAACCCGTCAAACTGTTTACTGCATATATCGCTACAATAAACACTTTGGAGTTTAGAGCGTATGTTTCGTAAACATGAAACTCAGGTCAAATACAACGTACATAGATATTTGCTCTCGACGAATAGTATTGCTTCCGCTTACCACGCCTTATGCTAAGCATACTGAGACTAGGCAAATATCAATTGTTCTTAGATTACATATTACTTTTACTCAAAACAACGAACTTCACAACGCCTACAGACATATGGATACCTAATTCATTGTTATAGAGCCAACATTAATAAAAAAAATAGTCGATATCTTTGTAATTCGTAGAATTCGTTTCGCTAAAATTGAACACCGCTGTTACACACCTCCTTCCACAAATGGCCCCGTTGGTTTCTTATCAGGTCCAGCTGAGGAAAATCACGCACGATTTTTTCAGCTAGCCAGACATGACCGCCTTTTGCTGCCTGCAAGACGATAACAGCAAATCGTTATTAATGTCGCTTGGATTGCGTAAAATATTCTTGACCATACCCCTCTCTCCCCATTCACACGATACATGACTTTGAAGACGGTTTAACGTTTAGTCTAAGAATTTTCGTCTTCAATTGAATCGTCTGCTAGCACTTATATTTATGAGATTTGCACCAATAAAGTCACCAGTCTACAGTTTCCGTAAAGCTACAAATAAGAATAATCAACCGATTGCCTCAGTTTCAAACATCTCCACACAATCATAATTTTCTTTCAAACAAAGTCATTTGGACGGAAAAAGAACGAAAAACGCTGTGTACTGACCTTATGAGCAATCGTGTCGCCATCATCGTCAACGTCCGCTACACTTTCAAAGCGTTCCCTTCGCAGGGCCGATAGTAAAATGTCTAAGACCTCCTTATGCCCTTTGTAGGCTGCTCGATGAGCAGGGGTTGTTCCCCCATTGGTTCGGA
Organism: Varroa jacobsoni; assembly: GCF_002532875.2. Classification (NCBI taxonomy): domain Eukaryota; kingdom Metazoa; phylum Arthropoda; class Arachnida; order Mesostigmata; family Varroidae; genus Varroa; species Varroa jacobsoni. Next base: position 316,042 of record NW_019213543.1, on the reverse strand, counting down.
CATTTGGGCAGCCACCACAAGCCAACAATTCGGAGACAATCTGAGAAAACACAAATATAACAAGCAAAAGGTATAGTCGATTCTAAATTTAGACTTATGTCCTAGGACAACTCGTTCAAACTTTATATAAGCGTTTTAGAACCCGCAGCCTTTGACCATCGCTAAGAACCAATTGTCAGTCAAATCGGTATCGGTTCCAGCGTCATCGTTCAGCTCTTCACATTTAAGAGGCACCAGAATAGCACTTTTACGAATTGTCCATAGTAACGTGCGACCTAAGCCAGCATTTTCTAAGTGCATCTATTCGCCCTTACAGCTACTCACGTTGGCTTTTCCGGCGCGTGCAGCATAATGCAAGGCTGTGTATCCATACGGGTCCTGTTGATTCGGGTCGTGGCCTTTGGCTAGTAGCATTCTAACCCTGTTTAATTCGCCTTCTCTTGCCGCCCCCCATAAGCCTCGCTCAAGTTCCATTTCCATTAAAGATTGCACCGCCACCTTTCCTGGGCCGTGCGAACAACAGCTGTGATTTTCGTCACAGCTCATCTTGTTATAACGAGATCGATATATTTAGGGACCTTTCTATCAAACAATGAATAACCCACCGCATTTCAGCTCTATTACGAAGTTATGGTGCAATTTATCTGGTACACCTGCTTGTAAGGCTATAGGTCTGTTTGTAGCGCCGAAAAAATTCAACAGATCCTTCCTTATACTAGTCTCTAGTCGGGCCCGCTTTTCATTCTGTTTGCTAAGAATGAACAGAAGATCAGGTGAACTAACAACAGTAGCAGTAGTAAATTGTATGTTTACCAGTTAGGTAACAATAATGGAGAGACGAGAAGCGGCACCCGCTGCAGTGACCCCACGGACGTTACAACGGACACGTATCACACAGAGATGGTTATGTATGTATACAAGTAATTATTTGTATATATTTGACTTATATCTATATATATATACGGCTATAATTGTTTGTTTTATGTACGTGAACTACTTAATACACGTTCATATTCATGTATGTATATATATGCTGTTTTAATATCACCCTTTCTTCCTAAACGTTTTTGTATGTGTGTTTGTGTCGTAAGTGGACGCCTTTTACGCAGATAGTATTTATAATCGAAAACGAGTACACCTTGGAAAAATCACAGCAAGAGCATACCTATCATACGTTTTTCTCCCTCTAATCTATGTTTAGGCGTGTGGATATATACATAAACATATCTATATACATATACACTTTCTATAGTTATATAGGTAGAGTTTAATGTAAACAATGTTTTTAGGCTTAGATTTATATGCGATTTTCGGCAAAGTCTTCCATCTATTCCTTATCTTATTTTCTCCGAATTTTGTGTACCGATACAAAGTGTCCACTTTACCTCAACCCCCAGCTACTTTTGGTAAGGCATGACAGTCGATTGAAGGGAGCGCCCAGTCTGCGTCTGTCTGAAAATCAAACTACTTGATCTAGGACACTATATCTAACTCATATTATCCACATCGTACACGTCGTACAAAAAATTCATTATTAGCTGGCTTACCAGTGTCTCACAGATCTATATATATATATATATATAGTTATGATTCGCTTGCGCTTAAGTGGACATTGATTAAATAATCTAGTTTAATGGTTAGTCAGCTGATTGATTTGCTGTTCATCGCTAATTTAATTGTTTCCTAAATGATTACTGCTAAGGGGCGGCCGAATACTCGGCGGCAGATTAAGCTGTTGTTGTCGTTGTTGTTGCTGCTGCTGTAGTTGCTGAATTTGCTGTTGACGATCTGTGGCAGTTATGGGCACGGCACGTGGGTTATTCTGATGCGAAGGGCTTTGGCCAAATGAATCAATCTGCGAAACTGGAGTTTGTGGGGGGGCGGGCGACTGCTGCTCGGGCGGATGCAGATCGGCTTGTTGATGCGAATGGCGGTCATGCTGCTGCTGCCGCTGCTGTTGATTTTCATGTAACTGTAGAAGACTTTGTTCCCGACTGGCCAATAAAGCAGCGACCTAGGAATTAACACGATGATAATGAAAAAAATTAGAAAGAGGCGAAAAACAGGGAAATATAGTATATGGAGTGCATTCTAGCTGATTATTCAAATATACATGTCCTTTGTAAGTATATACATTTATATACAGGCTTGGGCAAAAGCCTTTTGGTAGTTTGAGAAAATTCAGTTTATAGGTTAAGAATTGTCCTTTTACGTCCGTTAACGAAGCAGGAAAGTAAAATATGGTGTTGGTATAATAATAAGAATTGAAAAAATTCAGGTGAAGATTCTCAAACTGTCCATCCCATCTCTTGGCCCATTTTACATAAATGTATAAATACATACTATAAGGGTTCCCAAATATCAAATAGGACTAATTTTTACACTAATGCGTATCCGCCTACCTGTGGACTTCTCAATAATGACTGGCGTTTCTCACGCAGCACTGAATTTAGCAGCGCTCCAAGCACTTCATCCCCGATCGCCACAACGTTTTCATTCGACTCCGGGATGCTCGCGTTCTCTGCTGGAACACAACCCCAACGTAAGTAAACTTAAATTAATGTTTCGAGCTCCAGGCGCGGTCCTACTATCTTATATGAGCATTATTGTATTAGATATATATTAGAGTCAAGAAAACTTGACTCTTTGCATGAGTCTAGGTTTCGTAAGTTCATAAATCACTACCAGTAGTATTTGGTTACCTTATGTACGTCACGCAAAAAAAGCACTGCTTCAGACAGCCTGGCAGCCCACAGCTCGAAGAGAAGTGTTTATATCACTCAGTTTTAAATTTAGACTAGTCTTAACTAAACATTCTTTTACAAGGTTATGCAGGGACAAACGTGATACTACAGCATTGTGACGGCGAAAAGGTAACCTAATGGGAGACCATTTTCGAATTCCGATACGACTTTAAACAAACGTCTTTTTTCAAAATGAGCAACGAGGTTGCGTTATTATTGTTTCGAAAATTGCCACTACAATATATCTAAACAGTAAGTACCGCTATGTGTACGAAACAAGTTTAAGTTTGTTTAAGTTCGCATCAAAGAAATAATTCTAACCGTTGCGTCAATGCAGTGTACTAAAATGTCGGTATCCGTCAAAGCAAAATATTAACATGACAAATTGTTACGAAGCGGGGCGGAATTTACGGATGCTACATTCAAGCGTATTCTCTGTCCACGCATAAAATTGGCTGTCGCTAATATATAAACTCACAATTCGTTCATTGGGAGCAAAACGAGCCGGCATTGAAACATCGAATTCATTTGCGCTGCCGGCGGGTTTCCTAAAAAAAGACGATATTCTACTTTACTTCTTGCCATGCCGGAAAACAGGTCCTTTTCAATAGAAGAGTATTGTTTTGGTCTGTCTCTTAAACTATTGTTAAGTATATCAGCAGTTCATCAACCGGAGCTAATTGGCCTCGTCATCGAGTATTTTTGAAGCCGCTATGCGCCGTAGGAAAGGCAATGATAAACGCTCCTTAAAAACAACATAGTATCATTATTACTAATCGGCAAAAATTCTAACTAACATTAACAAAGACGTTAAAAACAGATCCAATTTGACCGATCCAGTTTCTGAACAATTTAAACACACACACCATTCAGCTGCTGATTATTCAGTAGTTGTTAGAACAAGGCCTTCCATCTTTAAGAGCTCGCTAACGTGAAGCAGAAATATCGACGAACATTGCTAACGTTATTTATTAAATCTTTCGTAACCTAATCTTTAACAACTAGGCGAATACCCCAAATTGGATCAAGAATATAAATTTATCCCACTAATAGTGCGCGCAGATTAAAACTTTCTCCATAAAGAGCACAGATTATTAGTATTCCCATCTTTATGATGCCCCACTCCACTTTCAGTCAACTGGCCGGAGTCAGTATACGTTTGACAATTATCTAAGCATAAAATGTAGGCATGACATATCGTATGGTTACATCACACAACATCTTGCCGTAGACTTAATGTCGTCATAGTTATGTTGGAAATCTGTTTACTACACTCTTGGCATATCTTTCTTGCATCTGACATACATCAAGCGGAACGCCAGTAGCCAACTCACCCACCAAAATATTGTTTTTCTCTGACATTACATAATCTAATTAACGTCGTTCTTGTGTAAGCAACATTTTTTGTTTCAGTATAATCGAACCTTTCCACTGTTGATAACTGACAAACCATTACACTACATGTCTACCTCCATGTTTCGAACTTTACGTTCGGTATCGCCGTTAGACATTCCATGCGGTCGCTTCCGGGTTCGGGCCTAGACCACAACGTGTCCCTAAGAATAGCAGGCAAATACGTTACCCACTAAGCTATCACGGGGACAGATCTACCTAGATAAAGACAGGAACTGTCATCCACCAGCGCCAGTAGTAAAGACGAATCTGTTCTGTTAGCTACTTTTTGTTTGTCGCCCATTTAGTCGTTGTCCGTTCAGTCATCAATACCTAAATTACCTTCAAGCTGTGAATGGCTTCGCTTAAATTCTCCGCTGTGACAGCTCGACGAAGAACTCCGTTCGTCACCAGCGAACATTCTAGGGGGAAGGGCCATGAACAGATGAGTCCACGCGCGGTCCTTGAATAGGACGGCGAGTCAGCTAGTCGCGTCGCTAGTAGCTGACGACGACTATTGGAAGTGGCTGTAATCTGATCGCGATCCCAAACGAAATGGCAGCGACAACGGCGGACGTTAGGGACGGCACCGAGTTCGATATACATAGGTAGGTAGATGACAGTATATATCGCACGTACAAGGCGTCCAAAGGAGGCAGCCCAGCAAGCCGGGCAGCAACGACAGTATACTTGTGAGTCGACGAGCGCACAGCTGAGAGGTTGAGTTCAGCAGCTGACTGCCTCAGTAGCGGTTCCAGTTAGAGCCGAGACCAGGGTAGCTACACCTGGAGCCGAAGCACTAAGCACCCGATTTGGTAGAAAACTAACAACCAGACAGTAAATAGTTAGCAGATAGGACGAAGTAATATTTGGGTGTGTAATAGCTGGCGGCGCCTGCTTCTGGCTGTATTTCTTGGCCAGAATCTTTCACCTACCGCCATTTTTCCCAGAACGATCAAAACACAGGGCCATAATGGTAATGTTTAGCCCGCGCTGTTGCTACCGGGAACCGTCAAAGAAAGCCAGGTCATGTCTGAGACTGAAGTCTGGAGACATAGAGGTGTGTGTGTTGAATGTCTTTGTAATACAGTGAAATGAGTCTCATTCAGTGTGGCGCAGGCGTATTTCCGTCTGCTAGAACGAAGCTGCGACAGTACCCGTGACAGAGTATTTAAAAGAATGGTAATGGTGGTGAGTAGATTTGAAACAATATTGCGTTCTTTCGTGTGTAAAGTTTGCTAGGTCCTTATTTACTTATTTAGATATTATTATTACAAGATGGTGTGGCCCGCACCCTTTTTTGTATGTATTTCAGAAATAGGTCATTCGTTAACACTTAGAAAATAAACCTTTCATAAAAAAAAGTATGCAATATCTAACGGATTGATAAACCAAATCAATGCGTAGAGTTCCTCTAAGCTTATGTATTTTACAAGAGCTTATTCCTTACATACCTTTGCTCATTTTGTGTGAATTTTGCAAATAATAACCTAGGCACCGTCGTATGTCTGCGATTCGTAAAGTGGACGCGCCACTTGAGCCGGTCGCTACTCAGGTAGATACATCCCTCTCCACAAGGGCGAGATACTTGAAATGTCAATGGCGGAATGTAACGGAAAGACAACTCATTCTGTTGGAGGAAACAAATAATACGCTGACATTAACAATAAGCGCACAGTGCCTTACCTAGATATCTTAAGAAAATATGATGTACGGCTAAGTTTTACGAACAGTTTTCTGCATCTCGTCCTTCAGTGATTGACATAATGGCAGATAGCACATCCAGCGCTGATATGCTCTACTTATTCAAAACATTCAAGAAAACGCCAAACATGATTTCGGCCAAAAGTAGGTTCTGTTTGCGAAAAGCAACACTACGCATGCATGGATCCGAGTCACGTATTTAGTTAGGTCTCAATATGCGTAGCAGTATACATTAATGTTTTTCATAATTTAAAATTTTTTATTTTCAATCATTTATGACCTGTTTATCACAGTGCCTTCAATCGGATCCAATAAAATTTAGCTCCTTGTAAACGCTTGATTCGTTGTCGGTTCTTGACCAGTAAAATTATGACTTAAGCGTTATATAAAGATGAATATTAAAAACTATTTTTGTTTGTGTTGCACGCGTTGTGCAGATTAATCTAGCTCAACAACAGACCAGCAATGATTTAAAAAAAAAAAAAGCCTGAATTAATTTTTGAACTCAAAACGAAAACATGTTCATACATCATTGTGGTTGTATATACAACAGCAGGTTAAATGGTGGGTATATCTTTACAGTTTGTCGTCTGGTCAAATTATTTCCTCAGTGTCATAGACCGACGTCCGTTGTACATGTACTGACTTGGGGATGATATTTTGATAGTCATGCAAAATGGAATGCAATATGGAATGAAAATAATAGAAACTCAAAGCTAGAAATATAATCTACGGCTATCTCCCATTTTATCAGTAGCTTTTAATTGTTATTTCATACATATATGTATACATAAATATATATGTATGTATAATAGGTCACGTATGCATATCAAAGCTTCAAAACTATTTTTCGATTAGAAAAATATACTTTAAGGATACCATAGCTGGGCTGCTTAATTCTATCTTCGGCGATTTTTTGGATAATCGTCGGAACCAATTCCGTGGATTTCCACAAAATACTAAACGGAAGTCAAGACATCCATTTGGTGATTGACGAAACATATTTCTCCAATCTCGTTGCAGTTCAGGATATTCTTGAGGACAACTTATCCGAGAAGTTGCGACATTTCGTCAGCGACGTTGAAGCCTTGGTGAGTGGGTTGCTTGCAGATTGAGGACGGCTAATTTTTGCCTCCTGTTTTAAAAATATAAGACAACCAAATTATTCTGATAAATGTTTATACATAACTTTTGTTTAGCAAGTGTATCCCATAGTAAACGTCTGCTCTATTCGTTTGGCATTATTTCAGAATTGCTATAAAAAAGAAGTTAAGCCAGGCGATGTAGAACGTGCCAGCATTGAGGACATCGCCCACTTCGACGCTTGTATCGATCGCATCGAGGTTTGTATATGGAAGATACAATGCAGAGTAAATGTCTTTTTGAATAATAAGAGGGCTGTATGGCAAAACTCTGATGACCATGCTTTTGAATATAGCGGGCCGTGCGCTGAACGAAGAAACAATTTACGGCATCACTATGCTGGCAACCTCGGAGCCTCGTTTGAGGCATTTCAATCTAACTTAATGATTTCAAAGTCAGAAAGATTGTAAAATTTCGGATGATAGGAGCGCACTGGTAATGCTATCAAGAACAATTTGATGAAGAAGGACATCTCGTGGTAGGTAAACTTTTTCATAAATATATTCTTGACTGTTGAAAGAAGAGGATTTTTTAAAGATTTGCTGAACCGCTGAACATCTCTCTCCAGAGGTTTAGTTTTGCTTAGCCCACTGGCTATAATATTATTTCTGAGAAGTAAATTCTAAAATATCTCTCAGGTTAGCGCGTCAATCTTTAGTTTCTAATTGAAAGCGTTTTACCTACGAGAACATTGCTAATCTAAGTATCAAAAATAAGTCACATTTCCCATTTGTCTTGCTTAGAAACTAACCGATTAGATTTTCTTCATTGGTTCCTTTGCAGGCGAAGCTTTACAAGCTTATGGCTACTCCATCCCACGTGGTCCTTCCCGAAGATGAGTTTCTCCGACAGATCGAAGAAGATTCCAGACTGAAGCGGATAGAAACCAGACGTCTGATTGCCATGGTTAGTATTATTTCTAATATAATATAGAACTAGAGAACGTTCTAATATCATAATCCGTGTTTATCGACTATTGCTGCAAAAAGTTATCTTTTATACAATACATGTATATATGTCTAAATCGATTTCTGTATGCGTATGCGGCTTTTCAGAAGGCCGAAAGCAATCGTAAGCTTCGGGAGGAGATTGCACTCGTTAAAAAACGCCAAGAGGTTGCTGACAGGCTCAAGCAAGCCAAGACCCAGCTATGCTCTGATAGTTGAACGATAAACCTAACGTAGCCTGAGCACAAGCGCTTCCGAGTCCGCAACAAACAAAACTTAATGCGATTGCCAGAGACAGACAGAGTAACGGTTCTGGGAGCCCTCTATTGCCATTATAAACGGATTATAGCCCTATGTGTATATAAATAAATGAATTCTAACGCAAGTTTAATAAAGTCAACACTGTCCTGTAGAGACACCCAAACGTAAAAAATTTTAAAGCAGATTGTCATTAAACGAGGTTCGACTGGGTTCAACCCTGTTAACATTTTATTTTGATGCATATGTGTACATTCTACGGCCTTTATTAAAATCCCGGCGGAGACAGGCTTATCGTTGAACGAAATGAGAGATCACTTAGGTTTTGCTTAAGACAAGTAAATGCTACACAGTGGGTGCGAATGTAGGAATTTTTTATTGTGAGAAGTTATATGAAATTAATTTTGTGCATGTAAATATATGATAGTACGACGCATTTTCATAAATCTTCAATAGTGAAAATTGCTTTTGAGTGTACAGATAATATGAGCCTGTTTTGGCCATAATAAATATTACTGCACACATCTGAGATAAATATTTTTAGAGATATAAGGTTAACTCAAGTTCAAGGTATTTTTTATTTAAGAAGTTTATTTCAACTAAATATTGTTCTACAAAACGACTTATGCAGTCATTTTTGTGGTACTCTTCAATAGCTGTCGTTCTTCTTCCGAGAACATTCTAATTGTTAAACTTCTTAGAAACTTTTATTCTCCGTCTTTTTGAATTTATATCAAATATATTCATGTGATACTTACCCATAATCCAATAATTAGATTGTACAAACGCGTGCCTTTTTTCTACCCAACAGTAATAACGTCTCATTTATTGTAATTTCGTAATATAAGCTCTATTAAAGTCTTGTCTATAGAAAGCCTGTAGAATCTGACTAGACTCTTGTATCCACTGAACACGAAACACAAAGAGGAGGCAAATAGGTCCTGTCCGTGTAATGGTGCGGTAGGCAGCGTGCTTATCTAATGAATTTACGGACGCGCAATGATGATAGGCATTGCTTCACTGAATGTAACAGCCGAAACGTTCTTTCTAAGCTGTTGTGCATTGCCGATAACGTGGCAGCATGGTGCTAGTGTCCTGATTATCTGCTTGCAAAAAGTTAATTGATTTAAGCCGACATCAGTCTGTTGCTGCCTGAAGTTCTGTGAATCACATATAAATGCTACTCAATTTGTGTAAATAAAGTTGTTCTATCATTTAGTAAATATTATTGGAAATGACAGTTTTCGAATGCGATCATTATTTCGACATGAAATGTATCTACGCTCAATTTTATTAAACTATATCATTTAGCCCTATGCTTTGCATGGCTATGGACCGAGCGCCCGCCTTACAGTTTTCAAAAGATTTTAGAAGCTGTGAAGCAATCCAGGCCGAGGATCGGTCAAGGACCAAAAACCTATTAGGTTAGTGGTTGATAAATACGTTGTCACTGTATCTGTTCACAGAAATGATGTTGATTCTTTTTTGCCTACCACTTTTGAATTTCCCGCGTCATCTTCAGCGCTTGATCCTTTCCCAGTACAAGTCGCTAGGGTTTCCATTGTTCTTATACATTTGGTGGATGGTTGACTCGCGAGTTCGATTTATTCTTCTGAAATCCGCGAACATGAACATGTAAGCGATTAGATGGTCACTAAAGTGGAATGCGTTGCATATTCCGCGAAATGGAATACAATGTGTTTAGTGTGATTACGTGCATGTTTATGTAGAACAAAAAAAAAACGATCTTTAAGGCAGAACCATGGCCGAGCAAGAGATCTCCGAGATTGGAGTGGGAGCGAAGACCCGCACCAAGATCCCAGGTACAGTTTTGAAACCGAAACCACATAATTTATTACAAGAGTGGTCCGCTTAAATGTTACTATTTTGATAGCGTATGATAACGTATCTCATGTTGCTTAATGACCTACGTAATATGTAACCTTCAATTTTTTTCATTCTTGTTTTAGTTGACACCATTGCTAGGAAATCGGTTATTAGTTAGCTATCGGTTAGAAGTCGCTAAACGCTGTTTTCCTTCTGTTTAGCGCATACAAGATATTTCTAATCTCTGTTAATTGTGCTGTGATCTGACAATGTTCGACATGGACAGTTATTTTACTTGAGCTGATCGTGGACTGGAGACCACGAACGTGGTAATACTAGTTTGGCATTTTCTGACATGGCTTGTTTTGTACAATATATTGTCGTGCTACCCTTTTATGACTATACGCGGGATCACTAAATATATGCAGATAATGAGAGATGACAAACCCTTGAAGAACTGATTATTCTTGTCAACAGAAACTGGGCACACGAGCGCAGTGTATTAATTGTTTCGAAAAATAAAAATGATGTTAGCGAGCGCCTTCACATCACAGATAAAGCTGATAGTTATTAACATGTTCGGTTTGGCTATGAATTACGTACGGAACACAGAATTAGCTTTGGGATCCTTCCAGCATTTCTAGAGGACTGCAGGGGACAAACCTGGCGCACGGAAATACGGAAAGACATGCGAATTATAGCTTTGTATAAACAAAATTCACTTTGAAATGAATGACCTGAAACGAACTACAGGTCATTACATTTAGCAACGATTTAGTCTGCTTGTACACTAAAGCTTTTTCGAGTTAGAAAGCGGAATTCTTGAAGCCTTCTTAGTCATCTGGATTCTTCAGACATAAGCAGGAGTCTAAAGGAGAGGAAAATAGTAATGATGTGGGTTTTTGGCACCATTTTAAAACAAAGGTTTCTTGACAATATTAGATTGTTGTTTCTCATTTTATTATATGTATCCAATGATCTGAAACAGTAGTATTCTCGCCAACACATTTATCGTTCGTTGTAAAAATATGTAATAAATTACTTGCTTATACTAATGAATATTTTGTATTTGCGGAATTCTGTTTTTCACAGAAATTGTTTTTATGGGAGCAGTAGCGGGTTTCTCATTACTCCTCGGCTTTGGGGCTACAATTGCTATGGCCAAGAAACACTCACCTAAATATTTTGCGCAGGTAAAGTATAGAAAACGAAAGCCTTTTAGACTTAGATGCATTTACATACAAATTAAAATGAGTATATTTAAGTAGTTTTAGGTGCCTTTAGAAGACACATGTTGCAGGTATGAACACTTTCTCCCGCTCTTGAAATATATATATACATATTTCATTATTATATTCTCATACTTTAAGTATGGCATGTTTTTCTCGGGTGTAGTAGCCTGTATAAAAGGAATAGGTCATTCTTATAAGCTGAAACTACATTCGAATATTTTTTGGATGCATGGCCTCGTTTCAGGGTATGGTAGGTTCTAAGGAGATGCCTGAGAGTGGAACTGACCTAGCATTGCGTGCGCTGGGAAGAGGGACGCTATACGCTGTCGGAGGGTTCGGTCTCTTCTGCGGAGTTGTCTGGAAGGCACTCAATGTAAAAGACGTTAGTTTCATTTATCATAGAAGCCGAAGCGTGCTTCATCTAACATGGAAAATCATCATATGTTCTACACGCCCTCTATAATATTTAAGTGAGACCTTTTTTCTCTGACTCTTGTTTGAAAGATGTTTGAATTTAATTATTGACCTGTCGTATGTTTGACGATTTTAGCTCAAGGAATTCCGCCAGAAAGTAGGAGAAATGTTGCCTCGAATACCGAAAACGGAAACAGGTGGAAGGACGGAATTTGAAAGTCTGAGAGATTTTCTTCAGTACTGTATAGACGAAAGTGAAAAGTCGAAGAGAAACAAATAGAAGATCTTGTTCTTGTATATTAATTTTTTTTTTAAATAGGGATACAGGAGTGTATTTAAACATAGCAGTGCTAATAACATGTGCTTGCTGTGATTTTAGCTAGTTTTGAATAAAATGTAGATACTTTGCGAAAGCATTTTAAAGCGGTCATTGTTTTTTCTACACTGTCATTACGTAATTAAATACATTGAGGGAGTTTTAGCGTAGGACATGCACCGTCTTTGTAAGCTTATGATATGAATGATTTGTCCATATATATATATATATATATATATATATATTTTTTTTTTTTCAATATATATTTTAGAATTTTTCAAATTACGTCGTATTTCTGTCAGAGTAGTAAACAATATCCAGTAACCAGAAATTTTCTCAATTTTGGATACAAAGCAAATTTGCTACATTATTTAAATATCAATGACTATGAAATATTTGCTTTGTTTTCCATTTAATAATTAGGATTCCTATGGCGCTGCTGTAAATACAAGCACATCGAAGATATGTAAAAATTGCGGGTTAGATGGTATAAGGGTGGAAAATGCTTTGTTTGCTCTAATAAATTAAAAGTGCTTAGGACTGTAAAAGCATTAATTTCAACTTAAAAGAAATAGGCCTCTTCTTAAGGGACTCATCTGTTTAACTAGCTATATACAGCTTTCGAATTCTGAATTCTTATTTACACTAGGTTATGCTTGACTTTCAACAAAAAATATGCTTAGCTAAAGCTAGAAACCTGTTCGATATTCTCCTAATTATCTCTTTCCACAGAATCCAGCCTGCGATGTTTAAAATGCCTGCAAGCTTTTACCTTACCGATAGATAAAAACAATTTCGATCCATTGAAATTATCACGTCCGAGTCATGGTATACGACGTTACCAGTGAAAACAGCACTGCACATTTATCCTATATAGTGCCCTGTGTGTTGTTTGACAATGCAGATCTATGGTAGATTTTAGCCAAAGAGATCAGACGCCCAGTTCCCCGCCCTAATTAGAGTTGCTTCGCTGTCAAGCGCCAAACCTGCTTTAGGGTTATTTACTCAGGAGAATCCGGCAACAACTCGGCTGTGTAGCTTTTGTTTGCACTTTCCTTGATTTTCTCTGTGGGCCCCTAACATTTAGGTGGCCAGCAGTTAGGCTGGATTCGCTAAATACCCCAGTGTCTTCTGTACCGAAAGGTATTAACTTAATTAACGACAGGATCCTTATCAGACCTTCGTAGATACAGAATACACGTTAGGTCGAATTCTTATATAAGAACGAAGTAAGCCTACCGAGTCAATTGCCATTCTTCAAAGCTATTTACGCCAATATCTCGTAAAAACGGAGTGCGGTGCATAACGCTGGTCCTGGCAAAATGCGTCAGAAAACGCGCTAAGACAGATTTATGCTTGCTAAATACACTAATCATATAATCTCATAATTGATGAACCATCTTAGTTTATCTGTAAATGGATAATATCTTGTAAATAAAACTAGTGTTTAAACTTTATTAACTTAAGGTGCATAACATTGCCTCCAGATGATTACAACGACAGTGGCAAATGTATTGTTTACAGCATCGTGCTAAATCCACATAGGCACCGAAGGTATGGCATCAAAATGCGCTTGAATACTATACAGGATAAGTAGATCATCCAAATAATCTAGTACGACTTTAGGAGCCACTACTAATCAACCTATAGAAGATGATCGTTTAAATCAAATCCTAGTAATTTATGAACATGCCAGATTCACCGATAGAATTAATATTTGTAATGATGAGAGGTTAACATCAGCTTATGCACAGTTATATTCGCGAGTTGGATATTCCATCGAAAAATGTTCTGAATCTTCGTCATTATCAAGCAGAAGGACATAGGTATCATCTATAATTAAACTTCGTGCTAACTGAATACTGTTAATCGTGAGTTGACTCGTTATTTTCGTACGAAAAACTCGCAAATCTAATGTTTGCTTTAATATATAGTTGAGAAACACTGTCTGCGGAACAAACCGGAGAGTACGGCGAAGGACTCATCACCCAGAGTCCTTTTAAAAATGAACATCCTGGCAATTTATCCTAATCCAGTAGTTACCATAGAAATCATAAAAGTATCAATGTTCATACTATTAATAGTTACTGCAACTGCAATGTATGAAGTAGTGCATTCGATATAATTTCGCTGAGAGGCTCATATAGAAGCCTCTGGTCGAACACGTATCTGTCGATTCAAATGATCCGTATCTTACTATATGCAATAACAATGAGCCTAAATCATTCAGATGTATTGTGATCCTCGATGTCTAAAAATAATTATAATTATGACATGTGACAGTATAATTTAACGGTAATAATACACAGTGCTGCGTATACAGGTACCACAGTATCATGGGGCCCAGTAGCACAAAAATGAGAGTGCAATGCGACAGTATTCGCCTACTAAAGCTAGAGACACATGAGGTACTTTAATTTTAAGACCAGACGTGCATACAAATAAAGAATAATAATAATAATAAAAAGTACTGGGCGAACAAAACTCGAAATATTCGTTTTACGGTAAATCAACAGCTGTTCAAAAATGCACTACCATGTAGTTTGATAACAGGCCCGGCTGAGTAAATTTGATTGATGACAGAAACCGCATTATGGTTATTGCATCACATCAATAGCAAAGAAAACAAACATATGTCACCTCTCTGAAAGATTGCTTTAATAAAATATAAGTCGTGACGATCACTTTTTGTTACTGAATACAATTTTCCAAGTTGTTTAAGAGTTTACCCGGCGTACGTTTGCATATATGCCTCTGTGTGTAACTTACGTAGGACATGTGTATTACTGTAGGACACATGGAAGAAGATGTTCTATATTATATATATATAGGGAAAACACCCAATGCAGAACTAAATAAAAATCTAGTAATAAAATAAGTAACAGTGAACATGAGGAGAGTAAAGCATAAAGTGGAGTAATATATATATAATATAAAAGTGCATATATAAAAGTGGTGTAAACACTAATGAATAGTGTTCGTATATATAGCTTTACCCTTCTCATGTTCACTGCTACTTACTTTGCTATTAGATTGTTATTAGTTCCGCATTGGGTGTTTTCTAATATATTAAAGGTTGTCTTTGCTACTAACTACGATATTTAAAAAAAAAAGTAACATACTACTCCTTTGTTTTGCTTAAACCTACTTCCGCAGATTTTATTATGTATTTTTCTTGTCATAATTAATATCCTCTAACGCATACTTACCAGGTGACTTCACCTAAATACAATTATTCAAAGACTGGCAAAAATAGTGAATAGTTTGGCATATATTGTAGGTACTTTTCGTTTTGTTACATTCTAAATATATACATATATATCGGTCCTCTTGCCTCTGAAAACTACAATGAATATAAAATAGTTATTGCTGTCTTTACTGACAGGTATATAATTTGCGCTCTGATTCCATCGCATATAAGCTACCCGACATGTAGCTTATGTGCGAACGGGGTGGGTTCTATCCATGCCTGGAATCACAATCACATAGATTTCCTTGAGCACCGACAGAGCTATTACCCGCATACTACCTCAATGTAAAGGCAAAACTACCCACGTGATTGATGGTTCGGAGTACGGGCTCGCCTTGTCATAATAATATAAACGTAGACTTAACTACACCATCCGCTTTACAAACGAATTACAAATGAATGTATGAAGTACATAAAGGTAACACCTCCTGTAAAATCCGAGCGGAGACCATTATAAAATGTAATAATGCGTAGATTAAGAGGTAGCAATGCCAAATACATTGACCTTGCAAGGTATGAACTCGTGTCTTGCCACCAGCGTTTCGATGACCTTATCGGTCACACCCTCTAGCGCAACCCGAACATCTGTCTCTCGTCGCTTCCAAGCAGCCACTTCATCTTCGAGTTTGTCAATTATCTGTACGAAATAACGACGTTCAGCGACGTATCTATGACCTTGTTCCTGTACGGGAGATAAGAAAATTATTTAAGATGGTAGCTTTGAATCCCGAAGAAGATGATTACACACAGGTAGAACTAGAAAGTATAAAAATTTAAATAAGCTGCAAGAATTGCTGAATAATGACTGCGAAAATTGCTAATAATAATAAGTTACCTATTTTTGACGCAAAATAGTGCAAAAATAAAAATATGGTATTCCAATTTATTTAGCAAAAATTTATATTGGATTGTATTATGTACCACCCATACCGTTTGAATTGCAAGGGTGCCCTGTTGCAGTTCAAACGGTAAAAGCTTTAATAAAGGTTGATCAGCAGTTGACTTGGCAAGTTTCATAACTCTTTTATAAAAAAGCTAAAAAAACGAACCTTTATTGATACAAGCTGATCACGGACTTTCTCTATGGTACTCCGTCTGTGTCTGAGCTGTCCATGCAACTTAGTATTCTCCTTTTCAGCGTCGAGCAGTCTTTTTCGGCAATCGTTAAGTTCCGTAGAAAGCTTCGCACAGGTATCTTGCATGACCGTATCACCAGATCCGCCCGGCAATTCCTGATCCCGAGGACCTAGCACATGTAAGGCCGCTTCCAACTTCTCACACCGTTTTTGCATTGCGCTAAGAGTAAGAGATGATGCGTCTAATTTCGCTTGTAAATTTCGGTTTTCCTGAAAAGTTAACAAATCTAATGACACTAGATACACACTTTATGATTCGTCTAAATTACTCACTTTTATGCGAAACATTTCGTTTGATCGCGTAGTATTGCCACATATCGTGCATCCTCGAAGCAACCTATGTTTTTTGGTGAAAGATCAACTTCAGTAAGCCTCCGTTGTAAGACGAAACTTCGAATTTCAATGTTTTTGTTCTTTTTTGAATTTCCTTTTTTGTCTACAATCTCCTTTTCCAAGTTGTTAAAAAAATATCGCATTGCTATTTCCAAAGCTATGCGACACTGTTCTTATTGAAGTCTCCTATTCAGTATTACACTTCCCATGGAGACACTGGACATTAAAGATGCACTATGATCATTGTTTAAAGCCTAATTAAAACCAGCGTACGGCTACACCTATACACGTTAGAAACTAGAGACTGCAATACAACGGCAACTTTGGACGACTTAAAATTGAACCACATTTGTCAGATAGACATCTTTGGTAACACATCAAGATGTTAATCAGATTGGATTCAGCACATACGCTTTCTATTTTCTGATGCGATTCCATTGTCGTTTGTTTTTCAGTTTCGGTTTTGACTAAAAGCAGCTTCGCTTTTTTCACAGCAGCCTGTAGATTTGTCATTTTTTTTTGCATTTCAGCCACCTCGCCGACGCGAGCTTCATCTTCGAGCCTCATATCTTCGACTTGTGACTTCAACCTGCAGGTGCACACAAGAACAAAACGCAGCAGACGACATGTGCCATGTATAATAAAATAATATATATATAATTTTTTTTTTATTATTATTAGTTTCTCATAAAATCGACGGTTTAAATTAGACATAACCTGAAACGCATGCAAGTCAGGCCAACAATGATCAAATACCAACAAACAAAAATTCCTCATATGTTACCTTTTTATTAACCAAGTGGATAAATGCTCTGTTTTGTCAAGCTAGATATTACAAGACGAGATTATTTGTGGCGTCAATTTATCTTAAACTAGCTAGCGATTGCACAGTGCTGGCTAGTTTTTTGTGCATTATTCTTCATACAAGACGACAATAGCATTACAGCTACCATGTTTACCTCGCTATTTGATCGTCCTTGTGCGTGAGTTCATAGCGAGCCTCGTCAAGATCAGTCTCAAATTTTTTCAGCCGTTCGGTAGTTTCTTTTTTTTGCTGGCAAGCTTCAAGGTGTTCTTTGCGAAGTTCGTCTATCTCCTCGGTGAGAATAACCACCCTTACACAAAATAGGAAGTCATAACATATATCAGAACAAGAACTTCATCGCGATCAGACGGAACGCTCTGGATACCCAAACTTAATGTTCATTGATTGTCAGCTTCTGAGTCATTTTGAAGTGGTTTTACGTTGATTTCGAATCTTAGAAGGCTTAAAATCAAGATTAAACTGCGTATAACGTTCTAATATGTATACACGACTAACTGGTACCAATCCAAATTTATCTTCAATATAATAGAAACGCGCTTAACTAAAACTAAAAAAAAAGTAACAACATCTTTTCTTTATGGTGTAAAACGTTTTTCCACTAGATTTGGATACACATAAAAGGTGATCATGTTTGAAACTGAACCTTGGCGGCATCATGTCATATGCTGTAAGGTGTCAGCCGTTTATTATTATTTTCTCTGAATAATCATAATTGTTCTTAAAACGTGTGGCTAAGCATTACAACTGACTTCTCATGGAGCTCATCAGCCTTGCTCTGAGCACTTTTCCTTTCGGTGTCCAAAACTCGCTGGAGTTCCTCATCCTTCTGAAGCTCCATCTTTGTGAGTCTTTCCTGCAACTGGCGAACGCATTCCGCTCGCAGTTGCCTCGCGATAGCTTCACTGGCTGCCTCTTTTTCGCGAGCCAACTGTGATTCCATGCGTCGCACCTCTGTTCGACAAAGATTACAACAAAGAAATGTGTTATTTACTCACACTTGTCGTGGCAGTATTCAAATTAGCAAGCTTCGGCCATTTTCACCCAGAGGTTAAGCCATTCAAGCCAAATATATGAAATTGATACATGGATCAAAAAATGAAAAAAATACACACAGAAGCCTGTTGCAGGTTCGCAGACGCATAGAACAGCTAATGAAACATTCAAATCATACTATCGTATACTTAAATAATTAAAGACTAACCTTCCTCAAGTCGGGCTGTAGCCATCGCATTGGCTTCTTTTCTCGCGAACTCTTTTTCATTTTCCATGAAATCCTTGGCCATCTCCTCTAAGCGCCGAGCCTCTGTAGCATCTTCACGAGCCCGCTGGCACTCGATGGCCAGTTGGCGGGTTTCGTTCATTAATTCTAAAAGAAAAGCGAAAACAAATAGCTCGTTTACATTTTATTTATAGTACTACAAAAAAAACAGATGGTTCGCCATAAGCCAAGTACTGCTGAAATTAATATTTACGTTGAGTGTGGATGACAGTTTACTACGAAAACTGTTGTCTTTAACAAGATTATCAGTTTTTAGATATTTTAGTTACTGCAAAACAAGATTGCCTATCTAAAACCAGATAGAATGTTAGTAATACTACCACCGTAAAGCTGGGTAAAAATCTATGAGAATGTATAGACCTACCGGCAATTTCGGCCTTATGCTTTGCATCGACATTAATAAGGTTCTTTAGCTCCAACTGTAGTTTCGATTTTTGCTCCTCAAGTGTCTGTACTTGAAGTTTAAGCTGCAAATTATGACTTTCGAGCTGCTCCGCAGCAACCCGGGCCACTTGGGCAGCCTTGAGATGACCTAACTTGGCGGTCTCGCTTTGGCTCTCGGTATCGGAATTATTGTGCTCAAGTTTTTCCTAAGCAATAAATAAGTAAGCGATTAGTTTATGAGATTGAGAAGCGAGAAGCGCAGAAATCAAGCAGCGTTATGTAACAGGAAAATAAATGAATTACCCTAAACGGCTACCTTTAGTACGTGATTCTCTTTTTCGAGTGCCCCGATACACACTCGCAGCTCGTCGCATTTTCGTTTTGCCTGCTCCAGCTCGAGAGTCTTTTGTGATAAGCCATCCCTAAACGCGCGGAATCGATCGCAACATGCGTCCAACAGTAGTATATATTTGTCCTGTTCGAAACCCAAAGTCATCAAAAAAGCCACCAAACATTCGTTGACATTTCTATAAAATATGGGTCCGCATTTTGGATAAATGTATATAATAGGTAATTCTGAGAATGAAATTGGGTACTTACTTCAGATTTGCCAACGATGTCAACAGCGGGAGAGATATTGGCAAGCTGGCAGATCTTCATAATGGCATCATTACCACTATCCCAGAGACTCGCTGAATGCTCCTTTTCCCTAAGAAGGATTGATTGTTCGGTCACTTTTAACTGCAGCTCCAATTCCTTCTGATGGAGGCTATCGACAGTTGTTCTAAGTGTTCGCAGCTCCTGCTCCAGCTTACATTTTTCCTCGCGGATCTGTCACATCACAATCATGTCACCAAAATTAAGGCAAATTCACGTATTTTGTCATACGCAAAGAACTATTTTAAAATTTTACTTGAAAACCATAGTTATTGATTTGAATAGATGATGGAGTAGAAGAAACACGATAGAAACGGAGTTATATGAGCTTTGAGTTCATGACCGGATTGTACCCTGAGCCCCCTCTTAATATCTTCGGGAAGCACCTATAGAGCGAATTGCCAAACCTGAGACATCTGAATACCAATTCTGTCAGTCTCCTCGAACATACATACGTATATGATCGGATAAGATATCAGATCTGTTGGCAGACTAAATAGAAAATTTAACAGAATACAAGATTAAACATGCAGTGTTCTGCAATAAGGAAGTAGTAATCTTTTTAAGAGTGAGAAAGCAAAGAGGTGCCTCGAAGTAAGCTTCCTAATTAGAACTCTAGGTACATCCTGTTTCTATAATATTTCCCGTTACAAACAATGAATAATTACCTAGTTGAGTAACGATGAAAGGTACAGACCTCTTGCGAAACGCATATGTGATTCCGTGCTAACTGTGCTTCTTCTTTGTATTTGTTAAGCTGCTGTATAATATCAGTTTTCTCTCGTTTGTGGCTTGCGTTGAGCTTTTCTGTGAAATGTATCCAATAGGTAATATAAGAGCTATGTAACATACATATTCATGAAAGGCGACTACATCACTGTATAAATACAAGGTCTCACTTCATTACTGTCGAAGTCAAGCAACATGCAACAGCCATTGACAGTGACTTTTGCGATATCCTGCCCGGACCAAGAAATGAAACGATTTAAATATAGCACAATAGTAAGTCACATGCGTGTATAGATAAGAATAAAATCAAAAGGCTGCTCGTTAGGTTCTTCAGAAAGTTTGACAAAACTCGTGTATAGCTATGTCTAGGTGGAAACGTGTATTCCGACACAAAACAAGAGTCGAATGTTAGCCCTATATATATATATATATATATATTTGGATCCAAATGTAAAAAGTACTGAGTGTCAGAAACATAATAGCGTTTTGTAAATAAAAGATAACCCCCATTTTGGCTAACTTATAACACACACCTATGACTGCTTCATACTGATCCTTCACACGATGAACATTTTGAGAGTCAGAAAGCTCCCCGTTTTCCTGTTCGAGCAAACTTACGCGGGTCTAAAACGACAAAAAAAGGCGAAGAATATAATGACGTATCCTTAAGTTAAATATGACATTTTCTCCATTACATTTCTACAGAGTTATATATACTAAATCGAAGGCTCACTTAATTTTTCAATTTTTAGAAGTCAAGTGCAATTTCTTATTGGATTAATAACCAATTTCATAAATTAAGTGAGAAATAAAAATACGTGTGAAAATTTTATTTGGACAAACAGATCCAAGTATGATTATTTATGTTGCGTATTTTGCTTATGCAATACTAATAACAGTCCGCGGAATAAGTTACACACATAAAGATGTTAATGTCTAAGTCTTTAAAGAAACATTCCGAGAACATATAAACACACCTGAACTTTTTGCAATTCATCTTCGAGCGTCGACTTATCTTTGGCTAACTGTGCGAATTCCCTTCGAAGAATACTGAGCTCAGTAACAAGACGAATGTTCTCTTTCCGTGAATCTTCCAACTCCTTTTGGCATTGATTATAAAGCTCTTCGCGGTGATTAACTGCGCAAAAACCGAACATAGATAACAGAACGTTAGATTACTGAATATACAGACAAAAATGGCGAGTTCATGAAGTTTAGGTTGACTTGACAAAATTGAAATAGGATTAAAATCAGTACTACGACGGTTCAGTTTATATAATGCTGTTCAAGACACCATACTACTCTGGCATATATCTAAGTGCTAACGCTAGTGTTCCTAAGCGGATTTACCTCTTTTTTTTTTATTTTTCTTTTAATTTTTACCTCTTAAAGATCTTTTAAAAAAAAAAAAAGTTGTAAAACTCTCCGAATTTGTACGCATCCGTGAATTTATTGCGGTGTCCAATACGAAGTTCTTAGCTGATTGCAAGCACTAATAGTCTACCCTCAAACTGGGACGTCGGTGGTTTGTAGTAGGAGCTGGTATCACTGCTTTGAGAGTGTTCAAGAAGATCGTCAAAGGCGTGAACCGCCTCTTGTTCGAGCTCGCGTTCCTTTTGGCGCACATCTTCGAGAGCCCGAGCTTCGTCCTGCTCCCGGATAGCGTCAAAATGGGCCGATCCCAGCTGCTCGTTCTCGAGACTGCGCAATAACAGGTGGGTCAGTGAGAATACTTAAAGGTATACAGATGAAGTTATTTCAGTAGTTTATGTGAGGATCGAAATAGCACATTTTAGCGTGAATATTTCAACGAATTAGTTTCATAGATAAAATTCAATCAACAAACGATTGGCCCGAAGAAATCTTGACCCCAACTAAATGTTTGGCCATAATACTAATGAATAATAATACGTTAGTAATACAGCACGTCACTAACATATTTTTGGGTCATTAACCTAACAGACACTTATATCTTATTAAGATGCAGTAGCCCAGGTTTGAATCTGGGCTTAGCCGTACTTCGATGCTTCACTAAAAAAGCTGAGCAGTTGTAAAAGCAACGAAAATAGTAATCCGTTCTCCTACACCTCCTATTCAGATTCTCCTACCCTAATAGATCTTTGAGGCAATATTAAATAACAGCATCGACACCAGTAGTGGAAAGCATAGCTAAGAGTGCTGGCTATGGAAGTTATGACTTATTTAGTTCAATAAGGACAAGAACTGAAGAATATGTTTCAGTGGTCGCAACATTTGATTTAGGCCTCGCAAAAAATATATAAAGACGATACATACTGTTAAGTCAATTCACAAAAATCTAGCATAACTAGTAAACGTGCTATGCTTATTCCTAAAACCACTATTAAACTTCTGCATAAATTCAAAATTCATGATCTGTAATGTACAACTGACGCTCCGAATTGCGCAAACCCGAGAGATGTTTAGGGTTTTCATTAAGTTATTATGAGAGATTCTCACGGAGCTGGTAGATTATACTAAATACTAATGAATATCGTAGATCAGTATTTTTTCATAACACTTTTCACCGTATACTGAAAACGGAAGAGTTCTGTGTATTCTGAATGAGCCCAGGACGAATAGCGGTCTCCCTTTCTCAGATGCAATAGAGAGGGAGCATTTAAAATGTAACATGGATCCACGTCCGTCAGACCTTGTAGAATATAATTATGCCGGTAAACTATATCCAAAATAGATTAACAAAGTGTATTCATGACAAGCGAAATAAAGGAATTACTGTAGTCCGTATCTGATTGCTCATCCTGACACATCAAAGCGTTGAAAATCATCTCGAATTGGTCTTCATTACATACAAGAAGACAGGCAAAACTGTTTTTTTTTTCTTTTTGAAAAAATGTTTATTCACATTCAGAGCAAAACGTATTTCTCTAACATGTTGATCCATCTATGGGTTGTGACAATTGAAGATGAGTGAATAAGCTCGAAGAAAAATCGTTAATAAATTACTCCACGATAGTATTAGATTATGTCACCGTTCGAGTCACTCTAACCCTACCGGATAGGTGTTGTCATGTTAGGAGACACTGATTTTCTGCGTTAAAGATAAATCATTGTATCTTTTCGCTGGCTAAAAGAACAAATTCGCACAATAATCACACACACGATCCAATTTACTTGATAGAACACTTATTTCTCTCACAGCCTTAAAATAGCTTGCCAGCGTCAATTACTTTGTGGGGCTCTTTGCCGCTCAACAGTTCGAATGCTCGTCTCACGGGAAAGCCTTTAGCGCTGACAAGACGAACTCATGAGACGAAGCATAGGAACTGCCCTTTCCAGTTACTAACGGATTCACCTTATAATGAAGAGTAGGCCCACCTATGGCTACACAGGTAATTTTTTGAAATTGAATTCGATTGTTACGTCACCAGACAATTGCTAGGGACTGCGAAGAAACTCGTAACATATTTTTACATTGATAATGTCGAATAGATAATGATTTCGGCGTCTATTATGGTTATTGCATGTTTTGTTTACTACTTCGGTTAGATATATTAGAATCGAAAAATGGATGAACTTTACCATATCGACTGTCTCAGAGCGCGCAATTAAACAATCCAGAGTTAAAATGGGGCGAGGTACGAAACAACAGCACTCAGTCAGTCTATAAGATAAACCTATGCCAAACTCGTTAGCTAATCGAAAGGCCAAGCATTGACTTAGTAACGTGCTAATGAATCTGTTTGAAGCATGAGACATCCCTGGTATCAGGTTCGATTCCCCGTTAGATACATCAATCGAGGTCCATCAGTCAAGAGCTTACGGTTCCAGCCCACTGTGTCGTGAACTATTGTACCGACTGGCATCTGTGTGAATCCGTTACCTCACTCTATCCACTCACAATGTGGTAGATAAAGGCAAGGAAATTCTTCCTACCAGCATTGTAGCACAATCATTCATAAAGCCCAGCAACTTAAACAGCACTCCTCCTTCACCGTCACTTCATCGCCATAAGGCCCCATTTGCTTTGTCTCCCTCCTCTAATCCCACATCCGATTTACGAAAGGGTCACCATAGCTCATTCAGCCCAATCAGAATATAGTCTGATATCTTCTCTTTACTATTTTTGTGCGTCACTCCCCGCTAAGCTCTCCCTGATGCTTAGGATCCGGACGCGGTGTTGTGTTCTGTCATATCTTCCTTTGGCGCTCCGAGGCACTCCCCCTGAGTCTGAATCCTCCTCACCGGTGTCCGCAGTCAGCAGCGTTTTGCATTGATGGCCATTAAGGAGCTCCCGGTGACACCGATACTTCGGCGATTGTTTTGTTTCACGCGCCGTTCGTTCATTTCGTTTGCTGATCGTTTAAAAAGTTTGTTGTTACTACTGCTATAACATTACAGTTCTGCGTTTGTGAGTGCCGGTTTCGTTTGCTACGGTTGTTATCAAGGGCCGTATAGCAAGTTCCAGAGTGGCGGCACTAGGGGTCAGTAAAGTTATTGCTCCAGGGGCTGTTTCTGTCAATTCAATGTTGTTGTCGTTGTTGTGGTGGCGCTCGTAATATGGATAAGCATTGAGTGTCGCTAGTAAGACAGCTGCTTCGGGGCCGAGCTTCGGTTATTGCAACCATAGTCCACCGTGGCCGCTATTCCGGGACCCAGATGCTAATCGTCGAATTGCAAAACGGATTGCGTGCTCCATAGCTGTGCTTGCCGGAGTGAACCTGTCTGTGTAAGCCATTTGATTAGAATTGAAAACAGAAAAATCGCAGAGAATTGTGGAGTGTTGTTAGTCTAGGTGGTGTACGATCTCATTAAAAGGCTGAGTGTAGCAGAATATATAAATGCTTCTTTAGGTTGAATTGGGCTGGTGTGGGTGAGAGATACAGTGTTTCCTGTGTTTGCCTTCTGCTAAAAATCAATTGGGCGCTCGTGTGAAAAGAACATGTAGGATAGTGAGTCTCTTTGTGTATGCCGTTGATAATAATTAACTAGTGAAATTCTTAGCTATTAGATAATTTAACGGTTACTGCAGTATTTTTGTAAAATCGATTGAGGTTGAGGCGACTTGAATTGAATGAAAGAGCTCAACAATTTGTTTGGTCTTGAGAAGTCTTCACTCGTTTATCTAACGCTATTTCAATAGAGTGAGTAACCGCTATAATGGTATATTTTCATAAACAGAGTAAATGCGTTTTTCAGAAGAGTAGCAGACATATTCGAATAATGTAATACATGTTCATAAAAGTTAGTAGCAGTAGTAAATAGTAGCTTGTGCCTGATTTAGCTTATAGCCAAGGTAAATTAGTTTATTCAAGGATCACTGCTAGTTTACCGTTATGATAGCAAAATAACACTTTGGAAAAAGACAACACATATTTAACAACACGTCGTCGATAAGTTTAAAGCTAGTTCAAGTTAGTTTTACTAACTTAGGCCGTAGATCGCTCATGTACTAATCTGAGTCATGGCGCAGAATTGGAAAAATAAAGACAAAACGTCACAACCGCCATTTATTTGGCAGCCCGAGACAAACGCATTTTGGTGGCACTCTTTTATACTGAACTGACGAGCTGCCTTGTGTGGAGATATATTCTATCAGTGGGCGCAACTAAAAGAAAATTGATTTTTACATCGATATTTCGATCTGTGACTCTCCGGATGAAGGTTAACGAGAAAATAAAAATGTGAGCTTTTGTCGTGTCCGTATGTATACATATATATTTGAGACATGTGAAAAGCACGAGATGAAAGCGTCTGTTTGGACTTTTCAACTGTGAAAAAGTGCGGCTGGGAAAATCATCGTAGAATGGTATGTTTACCGATCATTCGATGAGAAAAAAACAAGATAAAGTTTGCAGAGTAGTCTATTAGTGAATGCTGTTTCCATGTTTTATCGTAAAATTTTGCTTGTGTCTGTTCAGGAAGGCATTATTGATGTACCGTCCATTTTTGTTTGACAGCAATCATAAAGCAGGGCTGGGGGGAGGGGGTAGCACGAACTTTAACTGGAATACATTATTTTTACAGCACAAACTTTGACGGGAGCACATTATTTTTACAACTTCCGCCACTTCTTGGAAGGGCAACGACAGCCGCTAACGAACCTCAACAGATAAACTCATTAAGTTAATACGATGTCACACGGTTTATTTTACGCCTATGTATACCCACTGAATAACAGAATAGTGACTTAACATACATATTGTCTTGTTTCACGTGCTCGGTTACAGAGCAGGGTAGAAGATCTGGACCTGAGCTGGTTGAGCACCACCAGCTTTCCCCCTTCACTAGCAATGGAAGAGGACTCGAGATCAACGGATTCGCCCGCGGTTTCGACCGGCATCGATCCGATGCTAGCAGCACAATTACTCGCCGCGCAGCAACAATATGCCGGTAAATCGAAGTACGCTCAGCTTCTGGCCGTGATCGAGGAGATCGGCCGGGATATTAGACCAACGTATGCGGGTAGTCGGAGTTCAATGGAGCGCCTTAAGCGAGGTATAGTCCACGCGCGAATCCTCGTCAGGGACTGCCTCATAGAGACGGAGCGAAATGCCAGATATACCTAGAAGCTGGAGCAGATAGGGGAGGCTCTGACAATGTAAGTATATATTTGGGTTTACTTGCGAGTGAATTATTCACGTCGCGTATAATCATAACCAGAACTGGCAGGTTTGGACCAGCTGAGTAAAGCGAGACAGGGACACGGGAGGTGGATTATGTTTGAGACTTATTCACGCTTCATTTCGTGCTGTGAGCAATCAGTACGGAAATGCGTATAAACACCAATAAGCCCCATCATAGAGTTCTCGGCGCCTCTACACAAGTACGTCCCAATCTATGTCAGCCATTGTGGTCAAACAATTCGCAGTTACGGTTTTCAGCTTTGAGGTCACTGTTCAAGCATGCTAACCTAAAAGTGGTATGAATGATTAACCCGTGTGTTCAAGGAAAGCCACATCTAAACCCCTACTATCATATGACCTGCATGTCAGCCATAAGTGATACCATGCTATTCCGTAGCATCCCACCGCCATAGATAATTGTTGTACTGTATCAGTTGCATAAAAAAAAATTGTAATTTTTCTTGCCGAAAAACGAAGTGTCAATGTTTGGGTGTGAGCACCGCAAGCCAACTGCACTGAAGATCGCTGCATAGTCGGTAAGAGGCTACGCCTATATAGCCCATCCCAATGATTATGGTCGCACCGAGCCGGTCGAAATCCTCGTCGGACTCCCATGATCCTGGCAACTGGTCATGTAAATTCGACAAGAAGAATGCCCGAGTTGCAAGGGCAGCTGCAAAGGCATTAGCTGCTGCCACTATTGCTGCGTCCAATGCGGATTCATTGCCCGCTGAAGAAGGCCCCTTGTATCGTGGAGCCAATCCTCCTGGTAGTGCTCCGATCTTCCTTTCAGTTCCGATAGCTCCTACGGCAAGAAACCTATCGAAAAAACCTAAAAATCCAACAGTTAGCGGGTCTCCCAAAGTTGACACCGTTGTTCCGCGTTCTGATGATAAGCTTCTTAGAAAACCCACAGACACTGGACAGGATGCGGCTGCATCCCCTCCAGGACTCCTAAAGTCTTTGAAACGTTCAGTGAGTCCACCTCCGGAACAGCCAAAACCAGTCGCTACAGATGTCGCAGTTAAGCCGATTGGGCCGAGATTATCCCTGGGTTCCAGAAGGAGATTGTCGGGTCCTAAACACGGAGTGACGTTCGACGAGCTAAGCCCGCAACAATCGGAGGACCTTCACCTCCGGTGGCAGGATCAGCCGGCCATCTTCGATGATGGAACAAGCGGCTATGGAATTTTGCTGGCTCAGACGAGAATGTTCGCTGATCCCGTCCCGCCAACGATAACTGATGAAGAAATGCTCTTGATGAATATACAGGAGGAACGCCTTGTCTTCGCGCCCTTATCATGGATTATGTTCGGTGTGCGGACTATCATCATTGTTGCATTTGCTCTGTATCTGTTAACAGGAATAAATAGCCCGATTTACTGGGACTAAAAAACTGCTTGCTACTTAACTGATTATTTTGCTGTGAATTCCTACGTGGACAACAGTGCATGTCTTGATCGGCCGACGTCATTGTATGAGAATGCTAATAAGATGTAAGCAACGATGTGAGTTGTCGTTCAATATTGACAGCAATATATAAAAAAATAAAGCAAAATTGTACAGTCGTTTCTACCTGGTGCTCTCTGGTCGTGACATGCCTAAGCAAGAGAAGGCAACTTCGAAGGTCGAATGAAGGCTGAAGGTGAAGCCACGAGGACTATGTTCTCGCTTCAGATTAGTTGGGTGAGTCATTCTGTGCAGTCTCCGTGTACTTGCTTCCACTTGGGTGCTAATACTGTTGCAAGATATTTATCCGAGGCAGCCCACGGCTGTGAATCTTGAAGACCCTGTGCAGGGCGCCGTACATCCGTAAGAGTCATATCTAACGCACTGCTTTTCTTTTTGTATAAAACTCGTTTTAATCTTGTGTGTCAGTTGTATGCAGATGCTTGTGAGCTTTTTTCTTATGAAGCATGTGGAAAACCTTTACTATGACAGACAGCATTGATAGAAAGTAGCCATAAAAACAATGGCAAAAAAACTATATGCGTCAGAGTTAGTAATTTTTTTTATAGTTGCGTTACTTTGACCATACTAGAGACGGCACCACTTTCACAGGTCATGCAATGGGCCATTGAACAAATGGCAACAGCAACGGGAAAATCCCCACACTTAATGGCCGAGGAGAATGTCCGGGCAGTTGGACCCGACATCTAATACCAGACGTCAGGAAATGGATTCACGCCAGTCATGGAGAGCTAACATACCATTCCTGCCAAGTCTTGTCGGGTCATGGACAGTTCCAGAAATACATGACAAAGATCGGCAAAACGCAAGTGGACATCTGTGCACTCTGCGTGTCGGGCACGAAGGACGGAGTAGAACATACTCTTCTTCACTGCCAGGCACTTAAAGCGGTCAGATTTAAGCAGGTACACAGAGAAGTCGCAACAAAAAGCAGTACTACGGAAATGGTGGATATGATGATGAAAGACAGGACGAACTGGGCCAAAGTTACAGCTTTTTTTGACGACATTACGAAAAGAAAGGAACAACTATAAAGGATGAGACGTAAGGGAATAGTAGAAGAGCAGGCCCAAAACAATCACGGGTCCGACGCACTACAATTGGTATTAACGGGAGAACAGAGAGTACGGTCCCCCTCGAAACCTAGAGTATCTGGTCAAGAGGAAAGCCAGAACGGAGGATAGACTGGAACGGTTCAAAGGAAAGGATGATGAAATGACCGTTCCTGCAAGTCATGGTTTCGAAGTAATATCAAACATATCCCGAACCATGACCCAAGCTGATAAAGATATCCAGGCTTTAGCGGGTGACGGACGAAACACAATTAGTGATGTCTGGTCTGCATAATGCATTTGCCCTTAACCTCCAAAAAGGTCATGCAATGGGCTAACATTACCATTTATTTACAACCCTATCAGATACAGATATCACCAGAATTCGAGGTGCTAGAGATCTTCGTAGCTTGATTTTTGCATCTTTTGGTAAGGCAATATCGTATATAGTATTACTCGCTTACGAAAGCGAACACAACGCCTGAATAACTCTAAAAGTTCTGGCGGTAGTTCGGTTGACTAAGCTTTGATTGAGAAGGTCCGAAGCCACTGGTTAATGCCTTAGTATAAACTTGCTGCACAACATGTGTGATTAAATAAACGAAGCTAAGTAAGTCCCAACTAGTATTATGAGCTACCATTGTTAATTATCGACGCGGGGTTCGGATAAAATACGTTTTTCATATTTTAATCTACGCTATATTGGAAATTCAATGTTAATGGAAAGCATTTTGCGTTTGTACTTTTCACTTTTGTTAGCTTGGCGCCAACGGTAGACCAACAACCAGAATCTTATAGGTGTATTTTTCTTTACTTTACAGGCGTATTCTGTACTGTTAAGCAGAGGACTGTGAAGAACCGATAAATGGGATAACAAGGCGCGAAGATGTCCCCCTTTTTTCTGAAATCTCAACACAAATCTCAATTTACAAGCGACGACGTACCGTTAGTTTTGAAACTCTTGAGATTATTATATATAGGTTTTATCTTTATATAATATTTTCTCTTCTGCTTTTAAAAGGTGGCTCAGGCGTGCCACGATTATTCCTTTCCTAAAGTTTTGAAGACTACCTCGCCCTTGCCTGGTCAGTTTAAATTTGACACATATATATATATATATATATATATATA
Organism: Varroa jacobsoni; assembly: GCF_002532875.2. NCBI lineage: Eukaryota > Metazoa > Arthropoda > Arachnida > Mesostigmata > Varroidae > Varroa > Varroa jacobsoni. Next base: position 285,213 of record NW_019213543.1, on the reverse strand, counting down.
TATGGAATGAAGAAACTCTTTTGACAGTTGTAAAAAAATAGGCATCCTCTGTTTTATATCCTTCAAGGCAGCAGGGTTGTAAAACGCGGAAAACTAAGAGTGAAAAATAGAGTAAACTGAAGACTAAAATTGTCAAACGAGTTTTGCCCTACCATCTAGACATATCACTATTAGTATTATAATTCGGATTCATTTTGACTTGATGTACATCATACATCATGCTTCGAATGCCTCATCTAATGTACATAGTCATTTAAATGCTGCGAGTTCGTCCGGCGCGAAAATTGCTTGTGTAAGCTAGCGGCATGTCTAATTGAACTGTACCCATGGGTAAACCTATCACCTTGAGGGCTATTATTTTTGGTAATACTCTTCCAATTGCAAGGCGATGGATTGACCAGACACTGGCGTTCTATGAACAATGGAAAAGTCAAATTTTTTGAACGCCTTACTTTTCGCCAAATATATTTTCTCTTTATATCTAGTTAATGAAGTAGTAGGTTCCATACTGAGGGAATCGCTCCGTAATTGCTCTCGGTTGCGATCTGACCCAATAGATACTATAAAAATTTTTGTAATGACTGTATATTACTTATGTGTAATATTATAATTTGTCAATCGTTGTAAATAAACGTGATTAAGAGGTCACATTTCTGACTGAAATAAAAAAAAAATGTTTATTAGGCAGAATGCGAGGTTTTAATCGATAGGCGAATACATTTGATGTGCAAAGTAGAAGCGTTTGGTTTAGCAAGTTATAACAAAGCATACAAAAAATTAGTTCATTTCAATAAATTCAATAATTAGAGTACTTAAGAGGAACGGCGCGTTAAGTTAATCTTTACAACGATCGCTGCACAGCAAGCCATTAGCAACGGTGGTTACTGCTATGCATTTATAAAATTTTGGTTAGGAATCTACGTCGACTGGATGGATTAAACTATCTCAAGCCACTTAAGCACTATTCCAATTTCTGTTTTCTATAAGAACTTAAATTTAGCTTTCCATGAGTAGACTAGGGCTTCCTATACTATCAACACCTGCAGATTGTCGCCGAATGGTACCAAGCCATTTCCCAAAAATGAATTCGGTCTCAAACGAAATTCAAATTTCTTTTAGGGCAGTTTAGCACAGTTTACTTCATGCTTTAATTTTCGTAGAATACAAATGTAAGATGCATGGCCATTCGTCATGAGCCGTTGCGACGATTAAAAATAAAGCTAGAGAAGCTGAAGGGTGCACAGTCTTTAAAGCATCTGTCTGTGTAACGTGTTACACATATGTTTGCGACAGATCCAGATAGGACCTGGAGCCAGGTTTAGGATTTTCGGGATAGGACCACTAGTATGTTTGGTTGTGTACTTTGAAAATGGAAACCCGTATGTGTTCTACACAGATACAGTGAATGGATTTTCGTTATGCAGGTCTGGCAATAAGTTATTGTTTATAGTAAACTAAGCGGATTGCAGTGTTTAAGTTGTTTAATCCGCCTCACCAGGTCGTGTAGAAAATGATGAAAATAGAACCGCTTCGTTTGACTTCTGATACACAAGTAGTGTATAGCATTGCTGATGCGCATGGCAGTACTAGGCTGTACTTGCGTATACATATAAATGTAAGAACGTACGGCACGCGAGTTGAACACAAATGGTGATGTTACATGTAACTGGATATACGTAGACCAGTATAATAAAACTCCATTGTTCTAAATAGGAATACGTTTACACAACGTACAGAAATCCAAGTTGTTAATGAGTTTTCATAGAATTTGAACAATTTGACCAAGTATTGGTGTTATACATGTTGCTACTTAGTTAAAAAAAAAAAACCATTGATTATTGGACCATAAAAACGCGATGATTATTTTGCTATTCTTTGTAAACTGATTATTACAAAATAGCCGTTACTCATTCTGAAGCCCCGTTTTTCCATGTATCACATGTTACTATTTAAAGCACATAGAATATTTTTATCAATAAAAATTTCGCCGATAATCTCCAGCTATAATCAGCAGGATTGACTTTGAACTGTCGAATCAACTATACCACCAGGTCAGCAAGATATGTTTTTAAACAGCAATAAAAAAAATAAACGCAATGGAATCGTTTTAAGCGGTATTCTGTTTATGTATAAACAAAAACCTCTTGCTTAGCCTGACAGACAAGGTTAGCTCACGGATGCCAACTTGGCTCCATTGACTCAATTTATTCGAAATAATTCCATTCTCTTAAAAAATACCTACTATTCAACTAACTACCGAATAAGGAGATCTCTGTGATAATCGCCCTAGCTCGCTTTCAAATATCTTTAATCTATCCGCTTTTTTCTTAGAATTTAAAGCTGTCGTAACTGTTTCAATCGCAATATGCGTTGCCAAGGCACCCTTGACAGTTCATTTTAATTAGCCGCTACCGTATCAACTTACGCACGCCTAGCCACAATAGACACGTCCTATAGTGGAGAACTGACCAAGTTGCCGTCCGAAGTGATGGCTTTGAAAATGAATGAGAAGTAGTCTAGAATGTACAGTCGGGCTTCAATTAATCCTTTTGCCTACGGCAGCATTAAGCAGAAGCGCTATGAAATGTCCGTTCAGGGATAGAACCACATACGAAGATTTGACGACTTGTGCATTTCTCTCCGTAGATCACTTGAAGACAAGACACAATAACGTACACAAAACGCAAATCGAAATGAATTTAGTTTCAACTGCCCGGGATTCAATCCCACTGTACATATAAGCAGCTCGAGGTAATATCAGGCAAGAAATATTTAGAAAAACCAGTAAATTTAAGGCCCAGTGTATCAGCATATAAGACACTTAATCGCACAGGGGTAGTCATGAATACTGTAACCCACATGTCTTCTACAATAGATAAAATATTACGTTTACATATTTGTGACTGAAATACGGTAATTCGTAAATACAAGTATTTATACATTGCCTCTTTTTGAGTGCGCTGGGTTCTCAGCTCTAAAAATTAGCGAAATGGCGGACTCCAAGGAAACGCTATTTCCAATAGCAAAATCGCAAAACACCGAAGCTATCTTTTGAGATGTATTGGCAATAACGTCATAACGTCAGTTAATATTCCTTGTGCCAAATGCGTTCAGCTGATAAGGTTTACATCATTTTCTTTTGTGGAATTACCTTTACTGCAACACGGGCCAAGGCCCTAAGCCCCAAGTATTATATCAAACATTACAATATATGGAAATAAATAAATAAACGTTTTCATGAAAATGAATATGAAGAAAAATTGCAATAGTGTTTTCAAACCATTTATTGAAATTTGTTTTTGGCTATAATTTCTCAGCGCCGATATTTCTGCAATGGGCAGTACAGCGTGTGGGGCCGAAAACTGGTTAGACCAAACACCGTGTCTAGAGAAGAGATAGCATAATTATAGAATCATAAGCCAATTAAAAAATCGAGGAAACCTTTCTGAATGACAAATTGAGACATATGGTTGTCGATGCAAGAAGACAAAGACGGCGACAGAAAAACCATCTTATCAAAGACTTTTCTACACTGAAAGTATTAGCCTTCAGGAAATCTTATGCAAGAACTATGTTACAAAATTTCGTGCCACAAAAACTGCCTAAAGACAAACTTGTATTTTATATTTCTATAGAATTCGATTAGTTGCGAAAACTTTATTTCAGCATATCCAAAAGAGCTGACTGATCTTAAGCAAAAAATTAAAGCAATTTTTTTTAATATTTTAAAATCATATTACTACTTAAATATTTGTCATTCAAATCGATGATTTTATGTCATTTTTCTGGTAGCTCAATCGCTGTAGAAATGCAGTGGCTTCCGAGCCAAACGTTACTTCCGAGCGAAACTTAATTAATGCCATTAACGAAATTCTGCTGCTGATAACCTGACGACGCAGTCCGAGCTTTCCTATCCAAGTTCTATAAATTGTCGCCTGGAAGCTAACAGGTGGTCTGGCATAGTCATGATGAAAGACTGTTTCGATTTTTTTTCAACTACTCGTTCTAATCCTGTTCGTCTGCGCTGAACAGTAGAGCTTAGAATTAGTGATTTTATTAGGCGGCAGCAACAACAATTTACAGTGCGTGATTCCTTTCCAATCCCGTCAGACTCCTAGCATTACCTTATTTAGCGTTAATCTGGGGTTTGCCACAGATTGTGGAAGTATTTCTTCGTTACACATTATTATGGAGCAAAATTTCCGTTATGTGGATATCAATGTGTCTGTGTGCAGACCGTTGTTAAAAGTGAGGACTTGTACACAGACGGTATATGACCAACGTAAAAGCTCGAAAAGATCTGTAACTCCTTGACCATGGCTGAGGTGGTGTGATCACCTAAAAGAAGGTTTGGAAAAGTAGAAAAAGAAAGAAACGTCTGTAGGACATAACAAGCGCATTGTGTAAGAGATCCTAATGCAATATATAACTTGTTACGCTTTCTGTTCAGTTATGCAAATATGCTGGTAAAGTATGTTCTTATGGTACTGAGAATTTCATATTATTTAGTCTACTGATAAAATAACAATTTACGCAAAACCACAATTGTCTTACTAAATACGATCATCAAACCGACAGAAAACGAAACTATTTACATTAATGCTTAAGTGAGACTTTGTCGTCGCCATGAATACTAACAACAGTTTCAAGTATGGTAAATATTCCCGGTCTAATATTATCTCTCGCATAAATATAGATTGAAAAGAGCGATTACGGAAATTGTACTCTAGCAGATGTCTCCAGTTGTTCCTTTTTTATTTCCAGTTGTTTTCTATCTATTTTTTTTCGTTTCAGGCTCTTCACATCGATTTTTCCAGTCTTTCTTATTTCAGTTGAAAGTTTCTCATTCCTAGCGTTGCTAGGAATGTCACGTTATACTATTCATGTGGATGCTGCCCGCTCTCCACTACTCTTGGCCTCTTTTTAGAGAGCTCCACTGAAGAATTTGCATCACTTTCCCTTCTTGCGTTTGCCCCCCTTTTTCGGAAAATTATTTGCTATTTCAACTGCTGCTAAAATCAGTTTCCGAATTTGCTATGACGTCATCGAAGGTCCGCCAATACCACCAGTATACTGAAGTTTCCTGGCGCGCTCACCTGTCTTGACCGTCGCCCTTGTCATTTGCGGGCCTTACTGCTGCTACCATACAGCAGACCGTTACGTGTTTTATTATTTTCGGGCTTATATGGCATACGTTTTTCCTTTGCTAGCAAGGTTGGTAGGAGGGGCCGAAAGAGGGCAGAAAGCGGTAAAGCAACAGACTGATTTTTATGCTCTCCTTTACGGCCCCTTTCCGACATCAAGAGTTGCGCTTTCCTAGCAGGCATTTTCGCGCGAACGCCCCCGAAACCGAAAAGCCCCGTCCGGGCCCACAACGGGACTCACCAGACACTTCACCCATCGGAATGACACCGGTAAGTGCCGATCGTTACTCGTTGCTTCTAAGATAAAAATAATGATATAGTGTCGATAAAAATAACAGTTCATATTTTTTTATATAGAGTTTTCGTCAACCGGAACGTAATGGTTACCCCGTGGCGAAGAGAACCTACTTAATTAAGATATTGCATTACCTTCTGGTAGTTCTTGTTAACTTCGTGAGGTACTGAATACTAAATTATCAATATAGCACAGAAGTATAGCGACTATTCTTTTGTATATGTTCTGTGGTGCCCGGAGCGGGCCTGCACGGGTGTTCAACTAAGACTCTACAGGGGCCTGAACTGAGCCTTTTTTGAATTTATACAGTACACGTATGTACCTGATTGGGTAAAGTTTATATTCTAGGGCGCAGGAAAAGCACTAGGCCAATAATTAAGCAAAATGCTGTAACTCCAATGGTTTCTACAGTGATTTTCTTCGAATCTTAAAATAAAATATTTAACCAGTTTTTAAGGTAGCGAAACGAATTCACCTAGTGCTTCGTGCGCCGGTTCATTGGTTTCAACGTTTTTAGCATTCTGCTGTAACGACAATAACATGCTGTCTTGTTAAGAACAACTTCGAAACCGCATCTGTGGCTAACATTGCGTACCATGTTCCTATGACAAGACTATATTAAACCTTACGAATTAATTTCAAATTAAATGAATGCCTAGACGTGAAGCTAGGTCAGCAGAAGTTGAAAGCATTCGAGAAATGATGATTGACATAGGACAGTTTGCTTTACCGCTAGTTTTTCTGCTTGATCGATAATCCTGGTTGTCATGTATTTACTCATCTTTTATAGTATGCAACACGATACACGAACCTACGTTGGATCAAGGCTCAGAATGATCACGCTAATGCCAACTAAAGCTTGCAATTCAAAAAACGACCGGACCGACTAGCGCTAATCTCCAATCTAGCCATTGAGCCTATACAATGAGTTCTTCGTTGCTCTAATTTATTTTACGTGGTTTACTTGTATCAGCTGGCGCTACTGGCAAGATTTTCTGGATCTACTGGCTGCTTCTCCTCCATGTCAACCACGTCAGTCGGTCTCTCGCATAACGTGAAAAATTTTTTCATTTAGTCACGCCTATCCTGCGGCAGATGCCATTTAGCTCAAATCGAAAATTACATTCGTTTCTGATCTGTCCCTTTAATGAAGTTGATGGGTACGTGGTCAGGACTTCCATTACATTTAACAACTTCGGACAACAATAGGCGGAGTTGTCGTTTGTCAGTGACGACTTTTGTCCTGTTCGGCCATCAAAAGTTGTCGGATAATTAATCTAATGTGTGATTATTTTGTTTACGTTAGGATTTTTTATTGTTAGCGATTCTGTACACGTAGCATACCTTGTTGGCCGGTTTTGTCAACTCTCATTTATATTAATGTCGTATTACGTGAAATAATTTTGAAAGAACTAGATAAAAACTATAACTATTCTATAAAATTACATAGGATATTTTTGTGAACACTTTTGCCAACAATTTGCCAAATTATCTCTGGTTATTAGGGCAAGCTGTAGGATGTCTTGACTTTTTGCTTTTGGAGATGGCGCAACGATAACATGGTGACGTGATCTATTGCCGGACAAGTAGTGCAAATTGTTAGAAACAATTAAGAGGAGCATGTTCATCATACCTTAATAGAGAAATATCACATGAATCGAACTCAGTAGATACCAAGAGATTCATCCTTGATATATTCTACATGTAATCACTTTAAAAAGCCCGTATTTCAACAACGAAAAAATACTGTCTATACGTATAGCTAACCTGCATTTCAGCAGGTTGTCCGATTACAATGCTAAGCCTGTCAGAATGTGTGCTATGAACTCACGGGATGCGCACTCCACAATATATATATAGTAGAGCATGCAAGTATATATGTATATATATATAGCTGTTCCGTTACTGAGCCAACTGACCATCGCAATTTTGTCGTCTGCTACTCTGGGGCTTATATTCTATCGATCGATTTCTTGCCCCAGAGTCTTCTTTTGATTAAGTTAACGTTTGCTAATTTACCAGAATATCCCGTAAGCACAACCACGATGTGGTGCCGCAATGCCTCTCCAGAGAATGACCATAATACCTTAATAGTTCCCATAATTTTGCTCCGGCATAAGTTTTCGTGTTACGTCGTTGCTGTCACTGCCACGAAATAGTGAAACGTCAAACTAATATTGATAATAATCATTAGCTCCGTAATTCACGCTTTTCCTGTGAACTAGAGTTTGCTAAGCGGGGGCTCAACCGAGTGGCCGTCAGTGACCATCAATATTTCTTCTACTAATATCATTATGAAGTTCTACTGAGATACCTCGTTCATATAAACGCAGGCAGATCATTGTATATGTTATATATATATATATAAGCAGCCTGTTGTGCTTCCTCGTGCTGACGTTGTATCGATAATAAGCTGTATTTTTGAGACTTGTGGGAGGAAATTATGCTGATCTGTTGATTGGTCTTATCATTGTTGTCATCATTTTACCATCGATGTGTTCTTTACGTTCTCGCTACTGCTAATTTCCCTTTACTGGCTAATTTTTGACGTTGATCAGTCATGTAGCACTGCACTAACCTAGACATTCAAATGCTGCAGTAAACCTTTTGGTGCCGGTCTGACCACCAGCGTCGCAAAAGCACCGCGGCGATAGAACAGCCGACCCAATAGCAATGATCAGCCATTGTTTTATCAAGTGAGCCAAACTAATTATGATCAATATTACTATTATTATTATTCGTACTCGAATGCAATGACAGTGGCAAAAATGATCGATGGAACTGCCACCAACTTGGCCTCCATATTTTTTTCATCCCCTCAACGCCAGTGGCGGTACGAACGTCAATGGCGGTGAGGCTGTAAACGGAATCTGCTAACTAAATTGTCGCCTAACGGAACCATCTATCCGGTTAACGGTCTGGGGTAAAGCGGGCAGTGGACAACAACGCCAAAACACCAAACAAATCTGCCGATTTTATCGGTGGGAAGGCGGTCAGGTCCTGGCGATGGCGTCGCACAGTCATCGACGCGGTCGCCGCCGGTAAAATCAATGCTATAGTCTTTATTTGAAGGGAGGCGACACCAGCTATGTCGTGCTGAACGATGGGGGCGTATCTGTGCTTTACTGCCGAATGTGTCTGATGATCTGACTAAGAAATTGGAAAAGACTGCTGTAAACGTTTTACTGAAAAAAGAAAGAAAGAAAGAAAACAATTTCTTTTTCATCGCAGATTTACCTTTCTGTGTAGGTAAATACGTTGCTCTTTGTGTGGACTGTTTTTTCTTGGTTGGCACCTAATAGGAAACAGATTCTAGGCGGGAGAACTGTTGCGACGGGGCTCACAAGTCGGCTAAACGGGTGTATCGTGGGGTGGGGAAATATCTAAAGTAATAAGTTTATAATATTGGCTGTGTTACGAATGTTCGACGAAGACTATGCTACAAAACGAACAAAGTATTAAACTATTGTATTTTTTATTTTTATTTACCAATCCGTGTTCGCGTAATATAATCGGTACAATGTGCTTTAATTAAAATTGTTCGTTTGTTATAATATAATAATAATAAGAATAACTATAGTATATAAATATATAAAATACTAATAGTAGTGACGATGATGGGAAAAATGGAGCATGATATGCAACCTATAAATCTAAAAAACAACTCGATGTGCCGTCAGTTCAGGTAAAGCATAATTAACGTTGGGATAAATAGCGTCCGATGTACACGTTATAAGCTAAATATTAACAAGGCCTGCGCCAATGGTTTAGGTTCTGCTAGACTGGGATCTGCAGTAGCGGAATCCTGTTCTGCCAGACGATCTCTGCCGCTAATGTGATTCAGGCAGCATTAAAGACCCGGTCTCTTTTTCCAATCTGGCAGAACGACAAAAAATCGCATCGGAATGTTCTACAGGACAAAATAACATAAATAAAAAACGTTGTGGCATCAACGTAGATAATGAGAGAGGCGGATCAACAAATTCGAAGTGCCACATAACGCCTATATATATAATCGCTACCAACGCGTAAATGCGTCTGTCTGTTCGATCGTCCGCCTGTACCTTGTGTAGAAACTAATGTCATTTTGTTCCATTATTATTATTATTAACTAATAATTGGCCATAGTGACTCTGGCAAATCGTGACGATCTGAGCTAGCCGGTTCCATTTGTATTGGCGTCATATAGTGCTTGCAGATCTGAATGTCAGCTTTACTGTGTCTAGCTAATTGGGTTAGTAGGTGGCCAATGATAAACTGGCACCTAATCATTATCAACAATCTGATATCGCTGACATAAATGTAAAAACAAAAAAAACGCATGCGGTCATTTATCTATCCTATAAAGCGTATCGTAAATTCTGTTTCGCATTATTGTTCCGTAGCGTGTCGCATAAATAGCATGCGGGAGAGGGTATAGTAAGTGTTTTTATCAACTGTTATTATAGCTAGAATCCTTCTTTATGGTTATGATGTTTCTGATGATGCTGATGCTGGGTACAGCAGTAGGAAAGACGTACAGTAACGTCTCGCATACTAATGATTGATTTGCTCGTCTTTGTTAGACGTCAATAGTACGATATTTCATAAATTTCGGCCCAATTGAACTATGGTTTTACTAAAACAGCGTATTTGATTTCTCTTGGAGGTACACAGCTGTCGCCATCGTCGACCTTTAAATGTCAAAGAGACCGAAAAAAGGTGCATGCACAATCAAGATCGGGCGTTTATCGAGACGTATAAACAAATTTAACAAGAAAAAGTCTAAATGCAAGAACTGATTCGGTTCGTTAAGTTATGATCCAGTAACTTTTTTATGTATATGTGACACAGGAATCAATAAAAGCTCCTTTCGGTTTGAACTGCGCGTCAGTCAGTGCACTAGAAAGCGCTGTTCTACATGTGCAAACAACACGAGATAGCTTCAAGCGATACCTCGTGTATTTCAAGGTAATCCTCATACTGGTTTCAGCGCGTAACGTGGAGCTATAATCCTTTAGGATTATCTAGCGATCATGTAAACTCTTAGCGTTCCGCTAATTGTCCGCAAAGCTTAATTATGACGAACTTTTGCAGAGTAAACATATTTGAGTTGTTTGTTCCGAGTACATGAAATTGGCTTACAGGACAAATTCACTTTGGTGAAAAAGAACACTAATACATTTCTTCATTATTCGTTTTCAACTAGGATAACTTCGAAAAAGCTACGAAAACACAAACCGCAAAAAATCAGATTCTAGGCACATATCGATCTGCAACTCCCGATGCATTTATCCACTCCATGTATCTCTATTGTGCAGCCGCTAGGCTAATTTACCTTTTGTTTATGCAAGTTTAAACCATAGCGTGTGTAACAAGAACTTTTCAAATGAACTTTTGGTACGCAGTGTATAAACGATCATTAGTTCTACAGACGATAGGAATATACGTATTAGCCCCCTGTGTACTTTTGATTTTGGGCATTTTTTTTCTGACATTCCATTGCCGAACTCAACTACATAATAACGATATATTATATTTTCTCTCTGTGGCCAAAAATTCATAAGTTGTCAATTTTTCGAAAATCCCAGGGTTATCACCGGGTTACTTGACAAGGTTTTCGTCCATTAGTGCGTAGACGGACCTATGCGCCTGACGTATGATGCTTTCCAAACATTCGATCTTCATGAAATGCTTATAGCTTAGCTAAGTTCGGTAATTTGTTGTATAAGTCTTATCTATAATATGTACACTTCATTGTCTTGAAACGGTAGCATTATAAATTACTGTTCTAATGCAATTCAGATTGTAAAATTATTAATATGCACCTATAGGATTACGAAAATACCTACCGGGCCTAAATCTGTAGGTCATCCTAAATAGCATTGTTCCTTATTATCAACATTCCTTAATATCCGATCACGGCTAGTTGTGATCCCTTTTGATGGGATCGGTCACGACATAAAAATCGATTCGTACCGAGTCCATAATCTATTATTCTATCTAGAAAAGTGCCGTTACACAATTGGCAATCCTCAGAAAAAAGTTCTATGCGATATACATAACCATGGTTGTCTCAATAGCTGCCCCCATTCCTAGCCCTTTTCGTGGCTCTGTGCAGAAGAAACATCATACGGTCAATACGTCGATCCTGAGAAGAAAGCCCGGATTCGAGGACGGAGAAGCAGTCAATCTTAACTGCTTCACAGGATCGCTGTGGTTAGTCGAGGTCGAAGTGGCTTTTAATTTTTTCGCCATACCTCCCATTCTCAACGGTGGGTATGTATAATGATTGACTAGATGCCAGTCATACGACAGACCAAACGGCGGATTCTAATAACAACGTCACTCGTCGCTCGTAAGTCTTATGCTCATCGGCATCATTCGAGCTATTTCACTACGTTGTAGGGGGTGGCGGCGTCGGAGAACGCAGCGGCTTTGAAGTAGCTTGAAAAAGGCGTTCTTCTGTCCGATATTTTCACCAAAACATCTTCAGTTACAGGAGCCACTGTCGTGGCTCAACAAGTCTTGTTTTCACACAGAGCGGACCGAGCGATTGGGCGGATGTACAATGAAAGATGTACAATGATGATGTGCAATCCGTTTGAATCTCATGGTCCATTCGCCTTGTCGGTATATGGAGTCGATTGTTGTTTTGCGTTGAATATCATTGACGCAAAGGGTTATTTGAATCGTAACAAAGAAAGATCACAGAGAGCTGCTAAAGTCATTATAGGCTTAAGAAAGTGCATTGCATCAACGATCTTCTCAGAGCAGATCAAGTGATGATATGAAATACAGTGAAATTTATAGCGAGTTAGTTTTTTTCCCCTTAGACTGTTAATATTAAATGTCTAAAGGTTTTCTATACTTCATTAAAATGGCGTAGTGTATGTATGTCGCGCACGAGTGGGGTTTGTACACGTATCAATTATCATTATTATAATTTCTATTATAGTAACTGTATACGCCTGCTTCGGCGTTAACGTAACTGCCAGGCGGTGGACAGTCGGAGACTTTTTTTCCTAAGGTTCACAGGCCGACCAGCCGTAGACTCATCTGTTCAAGCCGCTTTAACAATGGTTGCGTATGAGTTGTCTTGCAGCTCAAGCTGGCGTTGAAAGTAGCTAATAAAATAGTATGTGCTTAGGATAATTTTTATGTTACTAGAATCAATTATGATTTTTACATGTAAATCACTACCAAAATCAAAGTCGATTTAGCATATATACACATAGTGTATGTTGGCATTAGTACATATTACAGTAAATAAAACAATAATCGACTGTGGAAGAATAGTAGGTAGGCGACATCACAAATAGAAACAATATGAAGGTGCGAAATAGTTGTAACACGTATTATCTTCTATTCTACTAGAAAGACCGATATATCTATGGTGGTTGATATGGAAAAATTTCGGTTATTTCGTTTATAGAGGCATTTTCTGGTTCTTCCCGCCGTATCGACCAGTTAAATTGAGACAGACGCTTTCGATCGTCCAATTTGGCAACGGACTAAACGGTCGATTAAAAAGTAACTGATCAGCCAGCGTTACTTACAGAACTGAACATAGGCAAAATTACATGGCGAAATTTTGTTGGCGAAGCCTTGTTCTCTGTTAGTGATATTTGTTGTTGTGTCTAACGTATCGACGTCTAACAGCGGCAAAAAATCAGAGCTGGCTATCGTTACGTCCGTTCTATTATTAGGACACACAGAAAGCGATCTTAACCATAGTCGTGATGATGGTTCTAACAATAGCGCTCAGTGCTATCACAGTCATCGATGAGCTCGCAGCTAGCGATCGAATGGGCGACTATCTATTGCGTCAAATGAACGGGTCCACTGTTCTCGTAATATGTTTGATGTCAATAATGATAATTAACAACGTGGAACAAACCCGACAGCGATCCTGACCAATGAAACCTATCACGTCACCCGCGACGAACTTCAAATCAGGAAATATCAGGTCTATTGATTATTGTTTGTACGGTTGAATACATAATACTGTATGTATTCAAGTTGGGTCGTATTGACTCGGGTCAAGTGTCTACTATACGATACGTTATGCTCTACTTCCGGTCACGTAAATTTCCATGTATATAATTGTACATTAAACAGTTTTAAATCTGGCAAAGAACAGAACGCGGAACGAGATCCACTTAGCTACAGTGCAAAGTCGAAGAGCTGGACATACGTGACAATGCCAATTCGGACGTTTTTACCAATGGCGGAATGTGGGTAGTAACTAGCTCGGTTATTGTATTAACACTAACGAGATGAAAGATCGAAGTTGAATCACGTCAGTATATTATAAAATAAGACATATAAAGTCGTAAGCCTGTGATGACACGGAACCTTTATGGAATACTGTCCAATAGCGATAATGAACTATAAGAGAAATGAGGAGATATATTCAAGCGCCAGCTTATAGTGCAATTTATTTGCTAAATCTTTAGGTTATACAAAACTTATTATATTGTAGTCAAGCGTTACTGACTGCATCCACGTACCGTACGTACGGCATAGTTTACAGGTTCCGTAGTAGTTTCCAGCAAGACTTTAGGACCGAACCTAATGAGGCATTTCAGGCTCTCGGCAGTTGGCCAAGAGAAACTGTTTATTCTAACGGTGACACTTCGGCGGGAAAACGAATCTATAGGATCTTGTGTATTTTTGGTGTGGAAATGCTCTACCACAGAATAATTGCAAGAAGCTTACGGCAACAACTAACTATCAGTTGGTTTTAAAAAAGGCTACAGAGCATGCCTATAATAAGTTATTTATACGTATAAGCCAATTTCCAGTGGCAAACGCTTCTCGACTTTTCACAGTGTAACTGCCAGTGCATCAGCACGTGAATATATAAAAGGAGAACCAGTTTTAATTTCGTTCGTTTTAAACAGCTGAAAACAGTCAACATGTCCAGCCAGCGCGTTACGCCTTCTAATCCTGAATTCAGCTCAGAGCTGTGTTTAAGCACGTAAAAATCGTTACAAAGATCACAACTTGAGCTTTTCTGGGCACATTGTCATTTTCGTGCCTATCCTTGTTTGATGAGCAATGTATAAACTACTCAATATTCTCTTATGTAGTCGATGCTGTATTGACTTCGAACTGGCAAAGATAGTTTCACCAAAATCTTGATTTTTTCGTACAAACGTAATTTTTATGATAAAAAAGCTTATTGTTGCACCCATTCTTTTAGACTGTCAAAACGCTTTTTTATCTTCTTGGCATACACAAAAACTATATACTCCAGGCCCGAGCATGGGCTGCTCACTTTACCCAAATTTCAATTATGTAAAATACGTATGAGTTTCATATTTATTTGCGATCTAATAAGAACTCGAAGTACTCTCTTTTTCTTCATTTATAATCGAGCATCATCGCCTTTCTTTTTTGCTCCTTTGCGTTTTATACACGGGAGCAATTCATACTTGGGCTAATAGAGTGCTTAAGCTTATAGTAGAAAAGGCTTTCATAGCCAGTATGCCCACCTGTAAATAGGTCTTCCCTATCGGTAAAATCACGGAGCCGCCGAATCCGCACATGGTCAACTGTAAACACCAAGGCATTCACGCGGTCCGTTACGTCGGTGCCAACCTTATCTGTCCCTCTCTGCCTGTGGCCGACATCGCCGTCTTTGACCGAATTTCAATAGTAATCGCTCTCTGTGTCACGTTCAGAGCGCAGGGTTCGTAAGCATCACTGGTTTCACGGTTGGTTGCTGCTGCCGTTATTACTGCCGCGATCGCCGCCACTCACTACGTTTTCAAAGAGTCGCGCGTCACTCAGACATAACGCCGCCGAAACACAACGATACTGATTTAAAATAACTGCGTTTTTAATAATAAACTAATAATAAAAAGAAAAGCGCACAATGAAAAGAAAAAGCAATTCAAAGCTTTTCTGAGAGTCAACGATACCGCAAGCGGTCACCCCGATTATTCTGTAAGCTATGGCACGCCAATGAGAAAATCTCGGCAAATAATGCCCAGTAATATCTAACCTAACGTTCAGCTTTATTCTAGTATATTTACGCAACCAGGTGACGGGCTGCGCCAAGACTCCTGACCAAGTTCTGCGTGAACGATAAGCTAGAAGTCGACGTAGATGATGAATGGGTTATTTAGGTGATTAATGGATTGTTCTGAAAAAATGTTCTTATGAAAACTCATGGCCACAGGCATTGACTTGCTGGCCGTGTTGGACTAATACGATACGGTACGATGCCAAATCATGCGCTCAAGTTCCTAGTTCGCTGCTCGATATCGTTAACAATATGCAAAATAAATGCTAAGATTACCTGATATCTTGCCTAATATTATTTACTCTGAAGAACGCTAGAACCCGTCCGCAGATATACCAAGAGGATACCGAATGCAATAACACTATATTCCGAGGAATCGACTACATAAAATAATTTGAGGCATACGTAACTCACGGCCATTATATATACCTTTCGCCTGGGACAGGGACGATCGCCACGGAGGTCCTTTGTTAGATCCCATAGCTTCATATTACCCATGTAGCGCTCATGATTTAGCAGCGTTTCACTAACAAAGCTCAAACTGCCACTTTTGTTCATTGTTGCTGATTTTTCGTTGGGGATCGGCTGAGCAAGTAGCAATTATATATAAAACGATCTAAAGTCCTAGCACAGATGGGCGGCGAAGGGATCTTAGTTGCGTACACGTGTCAGCTCTACATCAGCTTTCCTGGTACTTTTCTACACGGCTCTGCAAAACCTAGTACACTTCTCAGCCAAACCCCTGAATTTGGTCACAGATGGTTTGTATAAACGACAATAATACATGTTGTAAGAATAACAAGAATTATATGACACTTTGCTCAAACAGGCCTCACGGTGTCGCAATAACGGCTGTCATAGTTGTTAGCCAGCCCCGATTCAATGATATTCTGCTAAAACTCTGTATAGGCCCAATACGGGATGTTTGCATTAGTGACCTGCGGCCATTAGACAGTAACATTGGCACATACAGAACAGGAACACAGCATGGCCTGGTTTGGCACAGACGAATAGGCATAAAGGCACCAACAGCTTCGGCGTAGGGCAGTTATGCCGCTGCTGCTACTTATGGTTCTGGTCACCGCCACCGTCGTTGCCGATCACCAAAAACCGCGCGGCCACTGATGCTCATGTGGCGAAGAACTATGGGTCTGAAGGAGCGACACGCGTCGCCGTTATGACGAAAGCAACGGTAGTTTCAGTAGCGACTTTTACGTTGGACGAAGCCTAATACGTGGTCGCCAGGAGAAAGTGGCATCATAGCGCTGGTTTCAGTTATGCACATATACGTACGATTACCATCTGAATGTATTGTGCAGCAGACACTTTAAGATGAAGTATACTAGCAAGTCAAGGCCCATATCTAGATCCCGCTCTAGTTTTTCCTTCAGCTATCATACAATGGCCTCTAGCGATGGCCGAAAACTTCGGTTTTGCCAGTTGCAATACTAAGAAAAGCTAAAGTCGCAGAACTTTTCCGAACTGCTACTCAGAAGAGCGTGACTTAGATTTGGGCGACGATCCAATGGATCGGCCTGGTTACAGAAACCGTTAGTAATAGCGGGACATTGCACAAAAATTGTTCGTTCTACAGACGAGTCACCGATTCGCGTATGTTGACGACATATACATATGTTTTGTATTACTATGTGTTATAAAAGTGTACCAGGGACGCAATCATGTTGTACATGGCTTGCATTACACTGGTTCTAGTACGTTTACCAACGGCCGAGGCGACAGTTCCAGCTGCGGTCGCGGCAGCCACGCTAATCAGCGCAATAATTAGGTAATACTGTATTTTACATAAGATAGGAGAGCGATGGCAAAAAGAACCGAAGGTCACATTGTGGAAGGGTGAGTGTGTGTGTACGTACCTTCTCTCAAAAAGAACCAGGCAACCCCCACACAAAGCAGTTTGTCGTGTATGAACCAAATAATAAATATACATTGTCGTTAAGGGCCATGACTTGATTAGTTTCACGTATGCCCTCACTATTAGAGAATGAGACAATGTGCACAAGCCTGTTATTTTACTTTCGCCACTTCCTTTAAGCCGAAAACAATTGTTCACACTACTCAGTCAGGCCGTTAAGTCATACGTAAGTTCTTCCACCGAAACGAAAAGAATAAATTTACGGTAGCTGATCCTGTAGTGCTTTCTTTATGTACGGTAGTATGCTCAAGTAAGCTTTTATTTTTACATTCTTAGTAAATAAGCCTTTCAGCCTTCAGCAGGTCTGGAAAGCTTCGAATGCTTAATGTGATCTCCTAGTAAGGTTAGGGGATCGCCATTGCGTCTCTTGAATAACGTACGCATTACATCGACACTTGTTGTAGGCAGGCATATCTTCTTTTAGTTGTCGATCTATCGGAAATTTAATAGACTGAGTAAGTATTAATCACATTCATCAAGCCGCTTGTTAATAATGTAACATACTCCTACAGATATTTATTCGATTTTTGTCTGGTCAAGTAAGAGACCATTTTTTAAGTGTGACTCTAAAAGGAAGTAGAAAATTGGTACAATTATGAAGTGTTTACTGCTCATGTGACTATGTGATTTTTAAAGTTTTGCCTGACCTTTACGGGCAATTTCGTCAATGATTGGTCAACCATTTAACACTCACATTATAGCTTCAAATCACCATTTAAACGAACTGATTATTTATTTCGACATCGTTCATATACGCGAAACTATTTATTCGAAATTATGTATTTTTGTCATTTTTATTTAAATTACTGCTCTCACGTGGGCGGAACAAATTAAATCAATCGAAGAGTCAACTAAATCTATTTCTCGCTGAAGGTGATCACATCCTGGCAAATTTTGTGTGAAACGCGTCTAGTCATTGGGAAGCTGCGCGCAAGATCTTCGTTCTTATTTTCCCTAGCTCATTAACTGGCGAGACGGTACGTGCAACGTGTCTAATTATTGACTACGAATGCCCCATTGCTGCTAGAAGACATGAGCGTTTGTTAAAAGTAAGACTGACAGAATGCCTGCGTGGGCCAACAGTACAAGGCCAAAGACGCCTGATAACATTCCCAATAATAATAATTTGCAACCAATTATATGATACTAACAGACTACGTTTATAGAGACAAATTGTCTGAGGACATAAATCATTTTGACAGTTGCTTCTGAAAACGAAGAGAAGAAAGATTAAATGAAGTTCTTTGTTACGTGCGTACACCGGCCCCGTCAATAAAAGGGTGGGTAGAGGCTTTTGTCGTTGACGGTGGCTAACTGGACATCAGTCTGACCAAACAGTAATGTATTCTAATTAGAACCACTAGGGGATAATTTCAAAGGCTCTACAGAAAACACGCTCAAACGACGAGTACAACAAGTTGGTACTTGTTATTATTTCGGTTTCTAGATACTGTTTTCTATTTTTTTACGAGACAAAACTCGTTAGTACTATATGTTCGATATAGAAATAAAATAAAGTTACACAATTTTTTCCACTAATTCATCCTTGCGGCATCGTACATTCTAATTTGAAAAAACGTTTCGAAATGCTTCTCTACATGGCACAGACTTTTCTAAATAATCTACTTGATTATTTTGCGAACTTAATCTCGAAAAATTCCAAAAAAAAAACTCTTCCAATTAAAAGTAGTTCATACATACGGTGAAAAGATATCTTTGAATTTGCGCTGTGCTTAGGTGACAAATGATCCTAGTGTTTGCGCGGAAGCAACTTAATCCGGAGTTTAACTTGCTCACATGACATTTACACAAACAGGTACAGCTGCTCGCCACGAACGTGGCGTTATGGGCACTTGTCGGTGCACAATTTCCATTCAAGGTTCCTTCCCAGTCATCGGGTAACTTTGGAAACAAGTTCCAACCTTTTACGAACTTCGACCAATATGCTAGAAATTCTCCGACAACGAAGAGCGATTTCGGCCACGGAACCACCGCACAGAGGTAGTTAAAATCCTTACGTACACGCATTTATAAATGTAAACATATTTTTATCGAAGTGAAGCTCGAAGATAACTCATTCAGAAGTTCACATAATTACAAAGGGGCATAAATTATTCTGTTCTCATATACAATTTTCTTCTGTACAATATTTCAGTAACTCGAATGGTAATTACGAGGTTAGTCAATCGTTAAACGAGGTCTCCAAGGGCTTTCCAGCGACGAAACCAGATTTTCAGGTTAGTCTGATACTGCTTCATTAGCGTACTCGATTGACAACATATGTTAACGTATATCGCACTTTTTCTGTCAAGTCTTTTTATCATATGTAGTAACAGTGAGGCTAGTATCATTAATCAGTTTGACGTAAGTGACATTTAATCTGGACGACAGCAGGGAAGATTTTTTGGAGATCATTCGCACTAAAAAATTTATCTTCGAAATAAGGATAATGGCCACGACCAGAGATACCAGGTTATTAATCATCATATTAATTATCAGGCTTAGCCTGGAAGGGAGAAATGTTCCCTCTGAAAGAAAAAAATGTTATCATATGCCAAACATGCCGAAAGGCCACGTGCGTATATGAAGGTTGCGTAGCTTTAAGGTTTCAAAACTTTATTTAAGACCGTATGGACCTTATGGCTTTCGTTCTAGATCCAAGAGACCGCAAAGTGTTACGTTATGAGGCACTCCAAGCTCATAATCTGCCAGAGACCAAAAAACACAAGTTTTTGTGCCTTATTCATGACGATTAACTAACGTCAATCTTAGTTACAGACACCCCGATACCAGCTCATACGGGATCAGCCCGCTCTATATCAACGTTTTACATTCCGCGCACCCACACCCTCCACACCAGTAGCCCGTTATCAAGCTCCTGTTCAGCAATACGAGTCAGCTCGGTTTCAATATCCTACCGTGCCTCCCCAATATCGTTTCCAGACATTTCAGCCGCGGCCTATTGCTAACGTCCGCCCTTATAAGCCTCCACCTACATCGCAGCCATATCAAGTTCCACTAGTCTTTCTGCCCCAAAACCAATCTTCCGCAAGACAACGGTACCAGTTTCCTCCACGTCAATATCAACCCCCTTCACAACAATATCAACCTCCTCCACAAAAGTATCAGCCACTCCAACAGCAACAACAGCCCCCTGAACCTCAAAGGCCGCGAAATGGCTTTGTGGGTACGGTAAGACTTCCGTTCGATGCGGCTGTTCTTGCAGTTCGATCATATTCGCCGCCACGGCAAACTTCGTCCTCGGATTCTTCTCAGCAGACAAAGAAAAAGCCCGCGATCTTTCATCGTCCCGCACATGTGCACCATGTTCGTGTTAAGGCAAAA
Organism: Varroa jacobsoni; assembly: GCF_002532875.2. Taxonomy (NCBI): domain Eukaryota; kingdom Metazoa; phylum Arthropoda; class Arachnida; order Mesostigmata; family Varroidae; genus Varroa; species Varroa jacobsoni. Next base: position 264,484 of record NW_019213543.1, on the reverse strand, counting down.
CCTGAAGGCGATTATAAGTTCGGTTACGATACGGCAAAAAGTCCAAATGAAGATGAGTCCTTTAGGCGAGAGACACGCGGTCCTAATGGAACCGTACGCGGCTCGTATAGTAACGCCGATTCGAACGGCAAGCAGATTATTGTGCATAACGATGGTCTTAATAAAGTATTTAAGACTTTGTTGGGGAACGAAGCAAATAGTAAGCGTACTCAGGCTGTTGGAGGGCAAAATAATTTTGGCGATGGGCGTGCGCAAGCGCAGGGAGGGTTACATATGCAGGGTAAGTACAAACGGAATTGTCTGCAGGGAAACGGCACACTACATATAAATCAATATTATAAGGTAGTCTATTCTTTTTTCATTTCTATTTGGTCCCATATCCACAATTTTGAGGCCTTCTACCATTAAGTCAATCGCTTTGCAACTGTTTTCTTGCGATCAATCAATTTCAATTTGTTACTTGTCGAACAATTATTTAATTGTTCGTTTCAGTAATCTCGAGGCCGGACCAAGATATTGCTGTGCAGCAATCGGCACTGCGAATCACTCCCGACGCTCCTCTGATCAAAGGCCCTTCTCAACCTCTTCCTAAACGGTACAAAGGCTGTTCCGGTTCTACGTGCTTACGTAATGCCGGAAATTATAATACATACGATTCGTAGAGTGTAGTCAGTATTCAATTTTTTCATGATACAGAAGAATTTACAGCAAAGTAAGAGCTATGGTTAGGTCCCGCAGCTTACACCCGACCTAACATTTGACGTTGATTCTGGGTTTAGATTGATCTTTTTACCCCCCCCCTTTCTAACGAAATATAATTCTGATTTTCAATTGTTCAACAAAAGACGCCAACAACGCGCCGTAACCAATGACGCTAACGATGACGAGGATAACGATGAGTTGAAGCCGCAAAGAAACTTCGGATTACGTGTTGTTACATCGGGGTCGCTCCGACCAACGGGTTCTCCGCGGCCCAACCGACTTCGCATCCGACGACCCATTAATATTGATGGGTCCAGTCTGCGTCTTACGCCGAGACCCGGCAGCTTCGGCAATGACTCTAGCCGACCACCGGTTCGTCAAAGGCAACTGGCGCGCACTCGGGTAGTAATTCGAACAACGACGCCTCTTCCCGCGGCATTCACACCCCGACCAACTGCACCTCGTCGTCGGGTGATTCCACCGTCTGACTCGACTTCACCAACGTTTAAAGACGTCATTGCGTTTCCTCCCGAGCAAAAACGACGCCGCAAGGTCAAGAGGAAATTTAGGACGACAGTTGCACCAGTACTACAGAACCAACCGTTAGTTCTAAACGAGCTGGTTCAGACACGTACCCCAGTAGTTCCAGAACGAGCCCCCGTGCTTCCCCCCTTACGTCCAGCACCGATAGCTCCTTTAAAAGGATCCATGCCTGCTTCCGTCTTTCCAGAGCCCGTCACCCCTTCGAGCCAAATCTCTACTCAGATCCAACGGCCACAACAAATCCCGCCTCCGACGCTTATTCAGCAACAATCACCTATTGTCAGTCAGTTTAATCACCCATTAAACAATCCGTTCGCTCAACACGTGCGCAGTCCTCAGTCACTATATGATCAGTTAACAAACTCCATTTATCAGGAGGCTAGACGAGTGCCAATCGAGAAACATTTTCCACCGCATCAACAACAAATTGATTCCCAATACGTACCCGAACAACAGCGTACATTTCGGTTCCAACATACACCACCTTCGCAGTTTTCCTACCATACCCAATACGGTGTCTCAGGGCAATTCCCGATTGCGCAAGGCTTCCAAACACCGCAATTCTCAAGCCCTTATCAACAAGGTTCGAGGTTCCAGCAGGCCTCGTATCAATTGCCACGACAGCAGACACAGCCATCAACAAATCAAGACTTGTTCCCATACGCTACGAATCAGCGCTTTAGTCATCCTGCTCTGCTATCATATGATATCGGATCAGCGCAAAGACTTTAAAGTGGGCTTTAGAAAATTGAACGATTTATGTAAAAGTTCTCACCTACTTCTGTCCTTTTGTATGCTCGCCTCTGCAGGCATTCCTCTAGGTTCGGCTGTAGCAAAAGATGAACTTCACGAAGAGTAAAGTTATCGAAGTGAATTAATCCATTAGATCCGGTTATAAAGTTCACAATATGTGTATACCAGTTGAAAATCGCACATCGTTGATCGTCATTACACTATGCGCGGGGCTCAGTCATTTGATAGCACGCCATCACCTGTATAGGTTCATCATTTATCTATACGCATATGTGAAACTATTGTTGTTGTTGACGAGTTTCATTAGGATATTGATATTCAGTACTCGCCATTTATATAATCATTATCATCGCTGTCGTCGTCGCCGCCATCATAAAAATAATAATAACAATATCGTGCGAATTTAGCCGTCATCGGGGCCAGACTCTGAGAAGCTGTTATATGATATGTTACATCTTTTTGTTATTATAATAATAATAATCACAATAAAAAAAACCATACCGCCTGGATGAGGTAACTCGAATGTCTGTGGAGGAGTACCGCATCAGCGTTGTCGCAGCTCGAACGTGTTTGTTATGTATTAAAATAGATAAATACTATTTAACTATGGCATTGAAGGTCGTGTGTTCTCAGTATCTTTGTCATGAAACCCTATGTATTATAAATTAGACCATACTTTTGAGCGGGCTTGGTGGAGTACATATTACATATCAGGACTTAAATAAGGGATCTCCGACTGCTAAATTGGTTAACTAGGCGCCGGACCCAACTCGAATTTTCTACTGTTATTAATTGGTTAGTCATGTCCGTGAAATCAGGTCTCACTACTTTAAAATCGGAATACATTGTACTTAACAGCACTATAGGAAACATTAAAATACGATCACACATAGATGGCTTGCCTTGAAGCATTTCATAGTCCAGATTTTTTTAGGTCGTTTGAAATGATCATTAGTCGTTATGTAAGTCCATAAAGCCGTCAGGCGGGCATGAAAAAAGAAATCAATGGTCTCCTGATGCAACTAGAAAAAAAGTTCATCTTATACGTCAAGATTCAAACCAGAAACAGAATCCTGAAAAGACGCTGCCATTTATTTCTGTATAAAAGTTTACTATGACAATAGCATTTCGCATGTTGACATTACAATACATTTTTTAGACACCGAACGTAAAGGAAGTCAACAGCTTAAACGTGCTCATTTTGTTGAGTTTTACTTTTCTGATGCCGATTATAAACAAATCTTTCAATTACGTATTTCGAAGTGATCTTAAATTTGAAGAAACCTATTTTAGAATATGAGGTTTCATGCATTATGCAGACCAAGCTTCACTATAAAGGTATTTGCTAAGTTATGTGAAACTGTCACCCACTATATCCAGTACTTCGTACTTTTAGGTCTTGGCTTGGAATCGATTCTATTTGATATTTCTTCAAACTAAAGTTCGCAGAGAGGGCTATATTCAGTTTTTCTGTTTACTAGTTATTTTCCGTATTGCCCTCCTGTCGAATTCCCGTATACGAGATTCGCATGCTTTACCCCGCCCTCTCCGAACGTACTCAACTGTATATGAGTATCCTGCGCCTGCTGGCCTAGCTGGTCATCGGGTCCTACCTCTTAAAATCGTGCTGGGCTATCTACTTGCGTCTTTTTGGCTTCGATTTGCCATTCACTTTGCCCCATCCTTCTGCTAAATCAGCGGACTGGTGGCCCTTCTTGCTGAGGTACTTCGCTTTTTCTACTACTGCAAATCTTGCCGCTCTTGCTTTCAGCTGTTTATTTTTCTACTAAGTTTTCTAACTAATATGTTTTAGCTTCTCCATCACTCCTCTGCATGCGCCTAGGAGGTGTACGAACTCGTTCACCCCCCTCTGTTAAGACTTTTTAACTTCAAAGCGTATGTAAAAGCTTTATGATTGCGGTTGAGCGCAGTGCATTAGACTATTCTGTGTAGGGCGAAATATTTTTTCGCCCCCAGCACAAAAAATGTTGAGTATGTTTTTTTCTACATGCTGTAGGTAGCTGTAAAAAACGCGTGCCCTGTAACGAACTGTGTAGGAAACTATGGTAACTTACAGTTAGATCTTTCGAACCATCTATTAACGTCAAACATGATGTCCTGTAATGTAATCCATAGCCTTGGAATGGCTATGACGGGACGGCCAGTATCAAATCTATCTGTACTTCATGTAAAGATGATTTAGTTGATGTTTGTTTAATTTCAATGGTACAGACAGATGACTTATTTTTTTTATAAATTTAAGGCCACAGCTTGTATCAAAAAAATAAATCACCTCTTTGTGTTGTGTGTTCAGAAGAAGAATTTACCGTTCGATTTTGATAAATGTTTGAGTAAAGTAAATTCATATAAACACATGTAAAGAAGTCAGTTGCGATATGCACATCTAACCCTTTTATCGCGCAAGTAAAAGATACAGTTTGCACCAAAGGAAAGCACAAATATGGTACTAATATGCCGATTATTCTTTGTTGAGCCCTGTACCTCTATTTTAATGTCTTAAAGGTTTAATGCTTGACAGCAGACCGAGCCTCTGGAATATTTTCTTCGTACTGTGAAACTGAAGCTGTCGTAAGCGTGCACTAACAACAACGTTAGCTGAATTTACTGCCATGTTAAACACTGCGTCAGATGGTCGGCCCTTTTTAACACGAAACGAAGTGTCCTTACATCAGGTTTCGAGCCTACACTACCCCATCTTTTTTTAGTTTAGTAAGCTAGCAGTGCATCATTACGAGGACCAAAAGAATACCTAGACGTACGAAGCGCAAACACGTCGCAAATCTCAGGCCTTTAAAGCTAGCAACAATCAAATGCATCCATTCGAACGCCGTCTGCGATTCCCGCGCAAGCCTTCAAAACAGTCGACAAAGCACGGAGCTTCTCACCTACAGCGACTCAATCATCTCGCTTGGTCGCCTCCTTTCTTATTGCAAACAACCGACCTAATGACAACAATAAGAATCAACATTATTATGTTGCCTGTTATTAGCATTACTATGCCAGTGAAAAAGGTTCGATTCTTCCTGTGCTCCAAGTAGGCGCAGACGCTCTCCAAAAAACAAAAGTCTGGTTTCCCGTCTTATTATTTAGGCGTTGTGATAGTTGTGGAGTGTGTCAACTTGAAAAAAGAAATACTCGGCAATTCCCCGCCATAAGGCAGGTTACAAAACAATATTAACAGTGTAGCTGTCGGCAATATTCTGTTCAAAGCCAATCGAACAACGGACAATTCTGTGAGTACCTATAACCAGTAGGAATTCACTTGCGTTTGGATCTACGAGCATATGCCATTAGTGCTTAAAGCGGGAACGGCCATTTAAAAAGGTTGCTAGTACCCTATGCAAATAAAATACACAATGTAATGGTTTTATACTTGGAATATTTTACGGTAACAACATGTGTTCAACAAGTATTTACGCTTTGAAGAAAATGGGCCAGCAGGTAACAGATAAGCTGATACATTAATGGAAACTGTATTGGGAACGCTGTTCAAACAAAGAAAGAATATAATAAGGTTTATTTTTTAATCATACTTGTCGTCAGATATTGTTTACATCATTGGCAGGCCATGAATCGGTGACCCTTGTTTTTTTTTTCACTCAGAAGTGTCAGAGAAAACAGCGAAGGATAAAATAGTATGTAATCAGTTTGGTTAATTTTAACTGACAGCAGTAATTTTTGCTTATTTCCATGTTTAAAAACAGTTTTATACCAGAGGTGAAGAACACCAGAATCATCCGCGCTGATATATATATATATATTTTCGGTATAGTATCAAAAACTTGCCCCCACTGGAAGGTTTAACCGAAGATACTCTAGAAAACTTAAGGAATATTATATGTATAAATTTTTATTATAAATATAATTAGCCTTTTGTCTCAACAAATATAAAACAATATGTAAAAATAATAGCAAAAAGGGCGTGCAGCAAATCCCAGCGGATGAGCCTATGGAGTCCACTAACGCCTGTTCTGCTTTTACAAAGCTAACATATTATTTGAACCTATTTATCTTACAATTTCTCAGATGGAGGACATGAGCTTTAGTTTCGATACGGCTCATGATGACAATTGTCCCACAAAGCGACAAAAGACAGTAACGCCTACACGAGCCAAGCGTGGCGGGCCCGTCGGTAGTCGACTAGTTATATACGACTGGCCTGTGGATGATCTCAAAACCCTCTGCAGACGTATGCAAGAGTTCGTATAGTTTATTTTGCTCTTTACTTGTTCTGGTAAAAGTTACCTAAGTATGCTAACATTAGTGAGCTCGGAATACCCACCACAGTTGTGAACGATGCAATAATCTGTCACAACTCAACTTTTAGGGCCAGCTTGCGGCTACAGCGTCTAGCAACAACCCCGTACGGTAAGGCTGAAGCTCGTCTGGACTGGAATGAGGTGGCTTTCAATGGACGAAGTAACGAGGAGTGCCGCATTAAATGGCAACAACTTTCAGCTAACGTGAGGTAAAGCTGCAAAACATTAATGAGTATTATTTAGGGGTATCGTTGTTCAATTACTTGAGGGGCGGCCTATCGCCGACCCCGATATCGGTATATCATTAATGTTTCAAAAGATTTAAAGCTACTTGTCTGACTTCTAAAGTTCGAATCCGATCGTAACAAAAATATTTGAGAATGACGAGCGCATAAATTAGGTAATGAAATTATTTGAAAATAAAAGCAAATCCCAGAAATTAGTTTTGCATACAAAAAAAACACAATCGAAATAAAATGCGTTAAAGGATTTTTAAAAGTAGGTAAGGTGTTGTTGCCTAATTAGTCTACGCGAATACGAAGCTCAGCAGTTTTTCAGTGTTAAAAAAAATCATACTTTTTAGCATAAACTTGGGTTTTTTCCAGGATTTTCGTCATAACTATTTCTCTTCAATTTGAGCCTACATATACAAATAAAACCATTTAATGTAGAAGTGCAATAGCTCTGTAAGGATTAATTACATGCATGTTTTAATTTGACCATAGGCAACATCTAATAGAGTCGTTTTACCCATGCTACTTAACGATATATTTAATGTCGTTATTTTTATAAAACAACCTTCAAATTAGCTATAACCTGTTAGATGTCGTCTAAAATGAACAAGGTCAAGAACAGTCCAAAGGACACTCCCGGCATGTATCCTATCATAATCCTATATATATATTACTTCTTTTATTCATCGTGCCTCATTTGTCCCGTTTCCTATACAGGAACTTTCGTACACTGTCAGAAATGCTTACGGACACGGAGCGGTGGCTGGAGTCGAATCCCCGTAAAGCGAAACAAGCCTTCACAGATCATCCGGACAAGCCAACAAAACCGGCTTCAATTTTTATACGGTTTGTTGATCATTTAAGTTAAGCCACCGTAGTCTGACAACGAAAAAATACGGCGCCATAGTGCAATGATTGGAGGCACCGCTATTTAAATGACATCACTGGTCATGATTGTGGTCTAAAAAAAAGATAGAGCATATATGTTAGTTGGTTACAAGCGAATCCGGTGGATTTTCGATTTTTGGATCATCAATTTGTATTACTGCTATGATAGGTAATATAATTATTGCATATTATTATTTTGTTCAAAGTATTTTTATTATTATTATTAGACTTTTTTTACACTGTGCGTTTTCTCTGCGTAAATTACGCATAATTATATAGCTATTAAAAAAAAAAGTAATGTATTAAAAAAAGGTAGTGCGAAACACCTATTTGGGTGTTTCGCACGACCTTTTTGAGCCAACATAGTATCACCTAATCCTTTTAAAATGTGTAATTAAATATCACTATGACGAATAGAAATTAATGTTAGCCACGGAAAATATACCAAAATTATATTAAAATACTAAAATTTACTAATCTTATGCATTATTTTTACTTCAGCTATATGACGACACAGATTCCTAAAATGAAACTTAAATATCCATCTATGGCACATAGAGACATTGTACGGAAAATCGGTGAAATGTACAAAACAGTACCACCAGCGAAAATTGAAGAGGTTCGTATTAGCAGAAAAGTTTGCTTCACTATGCATAGTAAAGTTAAACACTAAGGGCATCCTGTGACCGTGTACCTAAAACCGTCCCCGTAAACTCATAATGTTCCGGCATGATGCCGCGAGCAGTATAATAAGATACCTTTAGTATTATATTTTTCAAGGTATATTCAGATTAGTACTACTGTTACGGTGTTTTTTGTTGCTCTCACAATATGAAACTAAAATGACTAGATAGAAATTTTTTCGTTAAACAATAACCAATCTACTATCGAAAACTGACAGGAAATAGAATGCGTGATTAGGGGAACCATACCTCGACCAAGCCAAAACTGAATGACTTTTATTACAATCATGTCTCCTAGATTTTGCGACGCAGAAGGCGGTGGCTGAGGTGTGGGCACTTAATTTATCTAGCAGCGTTTCATCTTAGAGCTAATATCAATGTTTTTGTGACTTCTATTGATTTTCAGATGAAGGCTGAATATCAACGGGAAAGTGAAGACTATGTGGCCCGTTTGGAGAAATTCTACGCTGAGCACCCAGAAGCAGCTCCATATTCGCGGCCGGTAAACAGCAGTCTGGGTGGCAGCAGATCCGGTACCGGAACCGGGTTTATGCACTTCGTCGAAGAGAAAATCAAGGATCCGAAATTCGCTAATGTTGGTGTATTCTAGTTAATATGTTGCATTAATTTTGATGCGCGTTTTTTCTGCATTGTTTGAGCAATTTGTTAAAAAGCGAACCGTGTAAATACATAGTGAAAAAAATACTTCGTCAAACCTACAGCGTTTTCCTACTGTTTTAAAAAAGGGTCATAAGGAAAGATAGCCATACTTTATAAATGCTAATAAGATAGGTTAAATATAGTTGCATTTTCAAGCTTGTGTAAAGATTCAGGTTAAAGCGTAAAAGTGTTACACAAGCAGTTAACTTTATCTGGTGACTCAGTCTTATTAAGACACACGTATACTTCAAACACGTCATGAGAAGCATATGACAGTGATTCCATATGTTGAAAATACAATGAATCAGCAGATAACTTTTAATGCAACTTTATCGTTTACACAATTCTGTCATTATAGGTACAAAAACAACATTTATATTAATAAGCGATCAAAAATGTATTATCTTATAGAAATGAACAGCTCGATAAAATTTTACTAGTAGCATTGTATATCACGATTGGGCAGTAAAGGTGCTTTAGGTGACAATCAGAGGTCGATGTAGTTTTAGACTGCACTAAGAGTAGTACTAGACTGTGCAATCGTCCGGGACAATATAACCAAATGATTTGTTACAGGCGACCAAAGACGAATTACGAGAAAAATGGGCAAAGCTGAAAGATAGGAAAAAAATTTTGTACATCGAAGCTGCTCTCGACGCTCACCGGCTACAAGAAAGTCAAAATTCAACTCTCATGCCAAAAACGGTAAAATGGGTCTTGCTTAGATCAACAGAACGATGCGATAATAACAATGTCAGCGTCATTATAAACATTACCTACTTACATCTTCCCTAACGATGTTACGTGCTATTTCAGACATGTGATGTGTTAAGTAAAGATGAACGCGAACTCTACGACCGCTTCCTGGGCAAACCAACACGACCACCCCCAACGGGTTTTGCACTCTTTAAGTCTATCGCCTCGGTTGAGCTGAAAGGTCTCAACACCGCCGAACGAAACAGTGAGTCTATTGGCCCTTTATATTAATGGTTTGCTGTGGCCCTGTTAGAGTTCCGAACTTATAGTTTCGCTAAACGGCAGCAAATCATAGTACATGATTTTTTTCCAATCGCATTAAACACATAGCATCACCTTCTCTGGCGTCAGTGTGAGCTTTGCCACAGATAGTGGTTTTATTTGCACATTACTGTCGCACATAGTCCGCTGATCGGTTCACCAGCAGTCTTAGAAAGAACTTGACTTCATTCTTTCTCTAAAGGTTCGGAGATGTAAATATATGGTCGACTGACACCCAAACATCGAGCTTTTTTAATAGTTTGTAGGTTTAAGGATTTGTTTAGTGGTGGATATTCAGTGTCATGATTAATCACGTATCGGTCTTGCTCGACTTTGACAATAATTTCGTTTACCTTTTTCATAGTTTGTCGACTAGCACAAGAAGCATCCCTTACATCGAAATTTCACAGTTTTGAACTGTTTCTTTCCATAACACATTTTGATCATAACCAGCACGCTTTTTTATGGATCTGGGCACCATTTGTGACCAGACTGTAATAAAATTTTTGAAATACAGCATTTTTGCAAAAATTTCACTAAACTTGAAGACGCTCTATTTTAAGTTTCAGTAAAGGCATTTCAACAATCTTAGCATATATACTACCAAGTTTTAGCTTCCAAATGACGTCAAATGACAAGACTCATATTACCTGTGATATGTGGTCCCTAAGGCTTCTAGCGAGAAGAACGGTCAATACTTTTTTGAAAACCCATATATATGTATATAGACATAGTCACCTCAAAAATAGCCCCAATTTTTGGTGTATAGGCTTAATCTGACGAGAAAATACCAAAACGAAAGTGACACATCTGAAAAAACCCTTTTCATGGTAAAAAATATAATTTTTCTATTGACCCCACTATGCAATTTGGGAGCAGGTAACCATTTTAAGCAAGATCCAGATGAAAAATGACTTAGCTTTTGATGTTCTTCAGAATACCTAAAAAAGCACTCGGTTCTGATAAAATAATAATTTAACGGCTATGACTAAAGTAAACTTTACGTTTTCCTAAACACGCTTTGCAGAGGAGTATCACAATCGGTGGTCGATGATGTCGCGAGCCGAACAGAATAAATTTAATAATGAGATCAAGCTAATGAAACAGGCATTTGACAATGACATGGCTGAATACCTAAAAAAACTCAAGCATCGGGAGCAACTTCTTATCGAAAACGGCCCCGGAAGGTACATTACCGAATTGCACGTTGATTGTCTGAACTAAAAGATCTTTGTATAAAAATTGGTGTACAGTAAATGTTTTTTTACCTTTCTAATCCTATGGATAACTAAATAGAGTTTTAAAAAAATCTATTATTTAGGACATTAAGACTGTTTCAAAAAGTAAATTCTCATTTTTGTTTGTCAAATTGGTGATTAGCTTTTTGGTCGTTACATTCATATGCGATGCCATTTACTCATTGGCCTTTGTGAGGTACAAATTAATCAAAAGCAGAATCAGCACTGAGAATGGATCTGGTCGCTTGAATGCTAACTTAGGAAACGACCATTCCAATTGTTTCAGTTGTCTTTGGATGCCAGAAGCACAGAGGAATGGACAAGTAGAACTCGATACCCCAAAATCACAATCGACATTAGGATCGGGGACGTCGTCCACGAAGGAGTCGCCTACAAAACAAAATTTGCCCTTAAAAAGAAAGGAAGCAGCCTTTGATGAGAGTGAGGGGGATGCTGAAAGCGCTTTGGCCCCATCTAAATCTAAACAAAAGTCTAACCCAAGAACTTCAACGTCTCCTATCAAGATAGCTTCACCAGAAAAGATCACCCAAGCCTCGACAAAGATCACGGCTTTAAAGTGCTATCAGGAGAGTGAATTAGCAAATTGGCGCGAGATCAACCCCGGCTTATCAGATAAAAAAGTATGTCGATTACGATTATGAACAACGCTGCTTTATTTGTGAAAAAACCAAGGCAACAGTTAAAAATGACACCGATGTCGAAGATCATATCATTATTGCTAGTTTATGGTTATCTTATCTATCTTCACATTTTTATGATCAGACAAGTCTTGCCAAGTCCAAAGTCGTGTAGTATTAAATTCAATGACGTGTTATTCAAAAAGATAATTACATAAGACTAGTAGCTGGTCCAGTTTTTCCATATATCTTATCTTGGAAAGATACGGTCTGCTGCGAAAAAGTCCTGACTAAAATAATATGTATGTTATCATTATCCTCTATACAAAGCTAGACTAAATGTATCATTATGAAATTATTTGAATATGTCATATTAAAATCTATTCCACTTACACTTTCAGCTGCTAAGATCGATCACGGCCGCCTTTGAGGAGTTGTCCGACAAAAAGAAGGCTAAATGGGCTCGAAAAGCAGAGAAGATGTCACAGAAAATGATCACCACTGACGATCAAACCGAATGAAATTATCAGTTAGATATTTAAAGTCTAGACAGTAAATGTGGTCTTTGAAAGACTATGTTGTTTTTTGCTTCAAAAAAAAATGCAGAAAAATAGGCCACGATCATCCGCAGGGGAGGTCAAGATCCCCCCTCTCTAGATGTTTGCAAGCAATGCAGTCGTTGTGTTGCTACTACTTGTAAGTAGGCTTATGAATTGGCATAGGTACGTTTTCGTCAGTGTTAGTTAATTGACTAATTAAATCTACTATACATTTACCTGTATATGAGTGAATGAGTACGTAAGTTCAAAAAGACCGTACGTAAAAAATCTGAATGAAAAGATGCTTGAAACTAGCGTGTGCGACTGTTGTATATGCGATACGAAACCCATACTTGTCCCACACCTCCATAGATTAAACATTGATTTCATGTTTAGCCTTGCCATATTATGTGACCTATTTATACGAAAAAAATCCACTCAACAGTGCATCACCCATTATACCGCATCAAGGCTAGTTTTTTAGTATTGCTGATCGTATTCATTGCTCAGTTGCAGTAATCTATTCACCAGTGGTGTCAGATTTGTTCAGAGTTAAAAGTTAAGTGAATTTGGTGATATAATTTTTGTTCTATCAAGAGTAACTGACGGGTGCTGTCCTATTTGCTTTCTGAATATGGTATTTGCCTGAACAAGCTTTAGGCGCTCACTAAGCATGGGTCGCTTATCTACATCGTGGTAGATTGGTACCTTAAAGCTGAAATTATAGGACACACGATTAAGAGTACTTGACTAATCCATCTATGTATTTTTTTTTCATAGAATACTCAATTCGTATATGGCTTGGGTTTAACTAGGGTAATGAAATGGATTGACACTACCTGCTTGTCAGGACTCATTAGTTTTTGGTATTGAGGTTGAGTATAACGTAAATGTCGGAAATTTCCATTTTGGTTACGGCAAAATCGACATTTATTTTTTATTAAATAGGACAAGATACTTTCGAAATATTTGATAGAATAATGATTTTTTGTGTTTACGATGGAATAGGTATTTGATTGAAATTCGCAAATGTTAGAGATTATGTAACGTGTGTTCTTCTTAGATCCATAAATATCTAGCTATGCGATTTGAAAATCTGTATACAGCAAGCAATCAATGAAGAAACAAGTGATTAAAAAAATAAATTGAACTGTATTATACAAACCGAGTGAAGTTCCGTCATCAATGTAATGAATACTACCACCAAACATCGATACAAAGAGACTACCGTGGATTAGCATCTATTCCAAGCAGGCTGTCGATGTTTATTTAACTAATTTCATTCATCGATGTTACACCCAACCCAAAGTATGCGCTAACAGCCTGCAGAGCTCGACTTCGAAATAGCCGATACAAGCTCAAAAATTTTATTTCACATATTTATAAAGAATGATAATAAAATAGTTTTTGTTTATGTAAATTTAATAATAGCGATATTGCTACGGCAGACAGGTCAGCGCAGCTGTCGTGAAATTTGAACGACAGCTTAACAATGGAATCAAATCTTGTAAAAAGCTGAGGTAACGCAGTGGATGTATTTATCCGTTAAACTTAAGAACACAAGGTGATCTAGATTTAGACCCGGGCGTAGGCAGATTTCGTTTTGCCCTGCCAGAAGCCAGCAAGTACTAGTACTGCTTAATAGCTCAAGTACCAGACGCAAAACACAATAGAAGAAGAACTTACGTTGGGGGCTTTCCATCGTTCTGCGCAGATAATATCGTCTGCCACCTCGGCGGTCTGTTTGAATATCTGCCCTTTCTCTCCAAGCAAACAAACAAGTACAAAATGTCGGTAGTGATAACCTTCATATTATTTTTGCATCAAGAAAGGAAATTATCTTTTTTATATAGTCTAGTACTAGTCTAGTCTAATTTAATGGTAACGTTCTAACCTACGAGTTTTACAGGACACATATTGTATGCTAGATGCCTGGAGTATGCCTGTAGTGCTTGAAAACCAACCATTCGGCTCCACTGGCTACAGGCTATTTCGGACGTAACAATCGAAACCCTTAATTTAATGGATACTGGCTATGAATTACTCGTTGTATTAACAAACCCCATTTTTTATTAAAACAGCATTTCTTAGATTTTCTAGGAAATCGTTTATTAATTTTTTTTTTGGAAAAACGTTTCTTGTTTTCTTCACAAAAATATGTTTTGTTGAAAAACAATTAAAATTTTTGAAATTTTTAGAAAAGCACTTCTTATCTTTTATAGAAAAAAGCTTTTTACATTTTTTAAAGCTTTTTAGAACTAAATGTTATTCGAAAAAGCGCTTTTTAAAAGGTGACGACGGGCAGGAAGGCAAACATTATGCTTGTGACCGTTATCTAACAAATTAGGGTAATTAATTAAATTATTAATCAATTAAGGTAAGAGCTCAGGGTTAAGCTATACTGATAGGAAGACCCGATGTAATGTAGAAAAAACTTCTATTGCATTTTTAGTTTTGCTAAAATATAGAGCAAGAGGTCCTAGTACTTAGTGTTAACGACTGCTTATTTCCATTTGTACTACTACTTAAAGAATGTGACTAAAAAGCACGATATATTTCTATGGTGTTTAGCTACCTAAACTACGATAACTGCGGCGATTATTTTTTAGGCACACTCCAGACATTATTAGGAAGCTAGTCAATTGTAATATTGAACAAGGTCCTATATAGTTTAGATATATTATGATAGTGTTCACTTCATCTTTTCCTCGAGTAATTCAACTTGACCGATTAACAATATTGGTTCCTCATAGCAAAGAATCGAGGTGCAGGATATTATTGTGTTAAAAAAAAGTATTAATAAATTAGCTTTGCACCAAGTGCACACGCCTTAGTCACCGAAACCTCCGTTGTTACATTCGAAGCAATCCGTTCAATGCTCGTATAGCGATCACTTTCTTAGTTTTCAAAACAATCATTAAGTTTAATCATAGGAATACATTATAAACCTCACTTCACGATAAATTTGCTTGATTGGTTAGATCTTTTTCTTCTCAAGTGTTCCTTGACCTCTAAAAGAGAAATAATCACCAGATGCTATATCTGGAAAATATGGAGGCTGTTGCAGGTTTTTGCGCTCTCATCCGTACGAACCGCGGCAAACAGTGCCTTGGAAAATACGAGTACAAGTTTGGCTACACTGAAATTTATCTTATGAATAGCGTGTATGCTCGAGAGTATGACATTACTACCCTAGCTATGATATTTCCCTTACATTACAGCATATAGGTAACGAATTTACGTGCTAATTTTATGGATACATTCTAACTATTTACATATCTATATATAATCTAGCCTAAGTTCAAGCCTAGGCATAAACACCTTTCATTTCATGCTCGGAAGAGCTAGATATCTTGTAAAATGCGTAACGGCTGTGCCTCATGTAAAGCTCGAGACATCGAGCCTAGCGACGAATCATCGCTAAACCGTCTGCAGCGAAGCGTCCTGTTGATACATTTTTGTTGATACCTTTTAGGTCTTTCCAAAATCTGAAATTCCAGTATATCTCTAAACAGAAGATGCGGTTTGAGAAGGACAAGACCGGTAAATATTAGCTCTTAATCCGTGTTTTTTGTCTAACAAAAAACTAATTTGCATATTATTATTACATCTACATTGATTTGTGTTCTATATTTATATTATCATAATTGCATACGGTACAGTAAACATGGTTCGGTTATTTTTTAGACACATACTGTCAATAAAATAATTTGCCGTTCAATTTGTGGGATAGCCAATTGAAAAAATCTCAATGATCCATGAAAATGCCTTCGGTTTTGTTATCTTATTCCGATGCTAAACAGTGTTTAGTACGGCTGGTAGACACGAAACGAAGTGTCTTTACTATATTACTATTATAGCATATCGAATGAACTAAACATAAAAAGGACGTACATTCGACGCACGATTAAGACAAATGCCTCTTGAACGGCAAAATAAACCACTTTTTTGTCCGACTTATAGCGAACTTACTTGTTTACTGTATTCTTTTGTCTTACTCGACTCCAAACCTAATTGTACATTTCCGTATACGAATTTTAGAACTGTTCCTAAAAGCTAAAATAACGCACTATCACAAAACTAAGTCATATATCTAATATTTGAAGAATGACACCTAATATTTTCTTTTTCTAAATTATGTGAATATCCGTTTTTTATCCTTATATTTTCTCTGCTGTATGCTTTTCGTCCTAAGAAGGCACGTTCGAACAACCCTGTGTGTCAAACTACTCGGTCCTGATGCACCACCTTATGCAGACAAATTTTGCACTACTTTATTAGTCTCAATACTCCAGATGGAGTCAGAGCATTGATTTTATCTTTCATTAGTATTCTATTTACAGAGTGTAAAAACCTTATTAACTTTTTGCCTACTCGTAGCTCACGGGTTTAGTATAGGCGCATAAGATTTTTCGTTTTTATTTTTCATGACGCCCGATTGTACAGTATATACCGTAAATGATGTTTGTAAAATTATTTATAATATAATTATATTATATAATTTGTGTCTACAAGACCTGGATTTACCTAGCAGCATCAACGACTATAAAAAGCCGACCTGTGCTTATGTCGTATATATATGTATATATTGTGTCTACCATCTAGAGTTACATAAAGAGTTTCAACTAGCACCAAAAAAATGATCAGAATAATAATTAAATGATGTTTACCATTTCGTTAATTAGACTTAACTGCTTATGGGGAATCAAAGCAAATCATGATTCGACGTAACAGAAATTAGATGAACAGGATAACAATACTCCTTGATCCTACACTTACAAATTTTTCCTTATGCTTTTGTTATGGCTTTTCTTATTCCATGGAACGCGATTTTTGAACTTGAATACGTAAAGAAATCCAAAAATTGATACTGCTAATAAATTTTCTCAAATGTTTTCCACCGACTAAGCGTATTTTTAGCACCACCCAAGCTAACGAGAATTGGAGTATTATATACACTTATTGATAAAGACAGCTTCGTAATGCAATAGCTATGTAAACAAACAAACGCATTCAAGATTTTAAACTGTGTAAATTATCGAATCACGCGAATTCGAAGCAATTTCTAAATACAAAATTTCATTAAATTAGTTAGATAAACTTATCACTAGAAGGCTGCCATTATACATATTTTCCTCCCTCAAAGTCCTTTATTTAAACTAAAATAAAAATAAAACTGCTTCTATTTATGCACGTATGTCAATGTATAATATAATCTTCTACAACGTTCGTTTTCCCCCTTGTTTTTTGTTATCTTCATTTTTTTAGATTACACGTTCTTGGCCTCTTTTTTGCTTGTTTACACCTAGTTTGAAGGGCGATTAAACATCATGGGTAATTCAACAATAACTCAAAAGGAAATGATCACAAAATACGGTGCAGAGCTTTTTATAACAGATAACAAAATAATGGTGCGTTTACTTTCATTCCTATTTGGGGCATGTTACATGCTAAGATAAAATGATACGATTGGCGATTTTACATGTCAGTTTTCCTGACATGTTTGCTGCCTGTCGTTTTAATAAAATGCGGTTGCCCTCGTTGCTGTCGTATGCCACCTCTGGTTATTGGCACAACATTTCGCAGGTTAATTTTATAAGACACGAAAATAATAAAGGCCCTTATGCACCGATTGAGTCTTTCATTCGGTACGAAGCTGATGCACTGCTGTTGTCACCATGCTCCGCATTTTTATATTTCAGCCAGTTATATTAACAGTAATACTACTTTATCGTTCTAAATTTCTTGGCGGGCTTATCTTCTACCACTTTTTAGCGAACTCTGCACTCTCCCTTCCTTTGAGATCGTTAGAGGCGATGGCCTTCACGTAACTGTCTTTGTTATTTATTAGAGTACTTTTGGGTAATCATTTCGCTCCGTTCTGTCGATAAGCACAAGTTAGGACATGTACGGCAAGAACTGAGTAAAATAAATGTAGTTTTTTTAACCTTTTGCTTTTAACCGATGTAGTATTTTTAAATATTCATATCATTCAGAATATCATTATGCTCCCTAATATATAGACCTGAAAATGATACAGTTCAAATATTTTGCTTCCGATTTGGAGAGGTAAGGTTGTTACGAACATAGTTGCTATAAATTTCAGATGGACAGTTTTTTTTTAGCACAAACCTAAAAATTCTCTAAAGAATAAGCCTTTTTTAGTTTTTTGATTCACCGGTAAGCGATCCAAAAAGTGAAAGAGCCTCTGGACGCAGAGCGAAGCTAAAGATCACAAAAAAATAAAAATGTGCAAACTCATCCGCTATATACTGCCTCTTGTAGAAACAATTACACGTTAAGCACAATTTTTAGTTAACGTAAGGATATGAGAACCCGACATGTAACTCCAACGAAAATCCATAGCGTGCTTGCCAAAAGCTTATGGAGTAGAAATAATTCCCAGCTGTGATCATGCTCACTTCTGCCCTAAGTTTTATTTAACCATCCTACAATCGTCAAAACAGTTGGCATTAATCCCTTAAAACACTTGATGGGTCTGGGTTTGTTAATCTTACAAATACTTACTACACGACAGTAAAGTTCTTTTGCACTTTCCCCGCTTAACCTTTCTTCGCCTTCTCAATTATATACAAACCATTATGTAGGAATTTTCTACTCATCAGCTATGGCTTTATAGCTAACGCACTAATCTTCGTTATTTCCTGTATTTTGACTCATTGGTTTCAACGTTTTAGTTGTTTTTAAAATTGGAGATCAGTTGTATAACAGTCTGTTCGTATACATTTTCAGCTCTGTCCATCTTTGCCGACTTCGCAACCATCTGGTAAGACTACCTCATATTGGGTAGGGTCGTACATACTGAGGTCACCCTGAGTGAGGTCTTCATTTAATGAGATTGGCGCTTTCTCCAATGCCTGAGCCACTTTTTGTTCGATAAGGTAGAACATATACTCATCAAATAGCAACCGAATTAGATGGAACGAGCCAAACGACGATGCAGAACGTAACGTCAAATCGCGGATGACCATCGACGAATAGAAGGACCAAGTTAGAAGGAATTTCCGTGAGGACTTGACAATGTCGATAGAGTTCTCGAGAACACGGTCAACAGCCTGCTCAAGCCATTGAGCCCATTCAGTTAGTCCTGCTTGGCTCTCAAGCTGTCGCTTGAAATCCTGCTCGAAGTGTTTGACTAGGGTAGGATCACATTCGCAAACCCAGGACGCTTGCTCTTGGACGTTGCGGAAGTCAATTTTGTTCAGGTCGGAGAGCATCTGCTGGATCTGAAATGCGTTTTGTAGCACCGCACGAGCTGCCTGCGCTAAATGATTTAGGGATGTGTACCGGCGTAGCGTCTGCGCGAACGAGTTGGCGATGGACAATTTGATCTTTTTAGCGTCTTCGGGACAGCCCTGCATAGCGAAATTTAGCCACTGTTCCGTATTTTTGGCGAAATTTCGAATTGCTTGGGTCAAAGCCCCAGGTACAGGCCGAAGCACGTCTGGTATAAGAACATGCACGAGGTTCTGGTAGAACTGTGTGTCCGTTGTCCGTAGAAAGGACAGCACACTAGGTGAGGTAAGAACTCGATGCAAATGCTCTTTCTTCTTTTCTTCTTCAGCGTTCGCTGGATTTGTATAAAAGAAATGCTGCCAAAGGCAGGATACTTTTTGGAATTGCAGGTTGACAACAAGGTCGAGCAACGCCTCACAGTATTCACGGTAGTTTAAAGTGAAATTGTACGCTTCCTTCTCGTCCATAAACTCGCCTTCGCCAGACATCAAAACCATCATTAGCTGTGAGGGCAACGCTTGTGAGGGGTCTCCCAAGAAGCTTTTGCTTCCTTGCAAACTAATCTCGGCGAGATTGGCATCGGTCACTTCTTCAACCTTAGGTTTCACTTCTGGTGAATTAGCGGGCGTACCGTCCGCGGTTCGTTTGACCGCTGTCGACTTTGACTTAGTTAGCACTGGTGGTGGCGGTGGGTTTGAATCCGAGTCCTCATTAAGAAGTGCCGCTAACGGCGATGTAGGCTTTACGCGAATGCCGTAATAGTGGTACTTGGAGTTACCCCTCGTTCCTAAGCGTCTCGTTCTTAGGCCAAGAAACACGCTTCGAATTAGTTTGCCAAAACTAGCCGCGTTCACCGGATCGAGATTGTTCTCGGCGCAGTGCCTCAGGTAGTGGTTGTACAGGGTCGACCTCGGCAAACTGACTCCCTCAGCTGTTTCATAGTTGTCAATAAGCCATTGCACGTGGATGATGTCCATATCACGAATCGACGCCGTTTGCGCTCCCTCGACAGGGCTTCCCTCTTCGACCAAAGTACGTCCATCGATAACTGTCGCTTCGGCTGGTGTCCCGAACGCCACGGGTTGACCTTCAGCTGTAGTTGCATAGAATGTCGTCCCTCCTGTCGTCGCGAACACGGTGTCCGCCGCGCCTCCGGCCGCAGCGGGGTTGCTCGTGCAGTAAACAAAGGCTTGAGTAGCTGTCGCTGGCACAGCGCCACTAGCAGACGCCGTAAACTGACCAGCCTGCTGGGCCGAAGTTGTTGTCGTGAGGAAGTACGTGGAGTTGCCTTGCTCGTCGGTAGTGATTTGAACCGTTGGCGTGGCCCCCGTAGGGGCATCCGCCTCGGCCATTGGCGGGACACCCCCACCAGTACCTGCGGCCACCCCATTCATCATTTTCTGAAAGAAAGCCAGAGACAAGGCAAGGCACAACAGAAAATAAAAAATTACTCTTCGCGAATAAATCAGACAGATAGGAAGGTTGGTCTATTTCTGTTGAGAAATGTTTGATCTCATGATGGTGCAGTGTTAACGTGTTTGCTTCTACTAGAGCTAGGGACAATTAGCTAAGAGTAATTTAGATCGAAACCGGAATGTAGACACACAGCGCTTTTTTATGCTAGAAGGGATCGCCAACCTTCTGAAGCGATGATAAGTTAGGGTAGCTGCTTCAAACACAAAATTCCCTGAGTGTCTTGCGGTCCATTAACAGAAGATAGATCTGTATACACAAACATATTTATTGATTGTGTATGGCTAATTTTGTAGACTCGAAACAATGCCAACTTTTTGCAGTAAATACTGACAGTAAAAAAATTTAGCTGAATGGCTTGTTTTGGTAAAATATTTTTAGGTCAAATGTGATTCATTACAAAAATGGCGATAGATTTATAAAACAGAGGGCTAACATTTCTCCTAACAGTGCATCTAACGTAGCACAGTTCTGGTTGGTAGGTGCCAATCCACTTCTATTTTTGCAACGATCTTTTGCCCATTCGGTTGTTATTAATCTGCATACATTTCGGGATCAGCTGAAAGGAGTCAATTATAATAAGCTTATATTTATTTGAAGGAAAGTAGTGCTAGTATGACACAAGCGAGTACATCTAGCAGGGCAGCTATGAAGTGTATGTATCTGTGAGGTTAGAGTAATGCAAGGAATTTCTTCAATATCCCATAGAATTACCCATAAATATAACAAATATACCTACGCATGTAGAAAATGTGTGGGGAATATGAAAAGAAACTCCCTATAAAACGTCATGTCTTCATATTTTGCTAAATATATGCGTCACATAAGTTAATTAAGAGCTCTGTTAACAAAAGGATGCGGCCGAACTGTGTATACCATATGAATCAATGAGTAATCTTTCAATTTTAGTCAGTTGCCTTCCAGTCCTACCTTTCTACAAGGCCCGGTTTCTCATTGAACTGCGTACTGTGTCATGGCAATATGCATTTCAACCGATATGAAAGGCATAGGGGACACGTTATTCCTGCTGGTAGTTTAAATTGTTCGCTGCGATTCCTGTATGCTCCTCGTTTTCGGATGCAACCCGTCCTTTCTGAATTGATCGCTGCTGCTGAAGTGGTCGGTCCTTCTGAGTTTCATCTCCGAGCAACACTCATAGCAGCATAGCCTGATATCCTTGTCGCGACTCCTGGCAACCTGAGCTACCCTTCTATGCGACGCCGTAGGCAGGCATGTACAGTGAATGTTCCCCCTTTTGACCACATAGAAAATAGAACAGCGTAGAGGACCGGATCTCGCCATTTTAGCGCGAAAGTATATTCAGAGGTATACACAGCAATGGATCCCGTCTATAATATTGAAACGAACGAACGAACGCACGCAGGGATAAACGAGATTGTACAGTTGGTACTGATTTAAATTATGATGCGCGGGCTAACGGCGATCTGTAGCCAAGGCGATCGCTTTGTCAAGTTATAAAAGAATAATGGTAGCAATAATAATAATGTCTAGGTTTAACAATGAAATAACACCAATATTACGTGTTCTAGCTCAACATTTGAACATTGCACAAATTACGAGTTCTACATTTCACCCGTAACTAAATGCAGTAACTTTGCGTTATCAAAGATTTCACATCATCAAAGGCTTTTATTTTGAAGTTGAATTCGTTACTCTCTTTGTTGGCAGTCTTCCGCAACCTTTCATCTGTCTATCAGATGGTACTCATCAACTCTAGCCCGACAGATAACGGCTTCATGCTCGGTAACTGTCCCCATTTGCATCAAAATCCCTCTACATACAACTCCAGCTCTGAAACCCCTTATGCGCACGCGTTCAGCCAGATTAAGAGACACCGGGAAATCGTTTTTCGCTGCTGGCACAAACAATGTTCTGTTGGCGCGCTCAAAAACAAGCGTCCGCCAAAAGGTTAGGCGTGAATGCTAAGCCGATCCGTTGAAGTTAGCAATTTTGGGGCCAGAGGTGCGTCCGTGGTTCGTGGGAGGTGAGGGAGTTTGGGATTTCAGCGCGCAGATGTTATTCACCAAGCGGAACAGGGGGGTTCACACGCAGGGACACAATTGGTACTGTCACAACGGACGTTTCTGTGAGGTTGTTATTAGATGGTGAAAAAAGGGTCGTAGGATTGTTATCAACGGATCGGGTGAACGAATTCAGCGAGCTTGTACAGCAGACCACGCCATCAAGATGTATCAGGATAATGATGGCGCACGAAAGTGGTTAGATATTCTTTTATAAGTGCTTTTGTTATGGTTGACTATGCGATGTACCCTGCCGCTTCTTCATTAGATACTCGATTATTCACATATTCACTAGGATAACTGTATGTGACAGTAATTGGTTCCTAGTTATCGCAGAGTGGTACCCTTTCGCTGCCTGATATGTTTTGGTGTGACTGATATATTGAGCTTTATACCAGCAGACGATATTTCCACAAATGTTTACTGAAATAATTCACAAATGAATCAACTGTATTACTTTCAGGGACGCTCTAAACAACCGTCCCAACGTTTTTAACGTTCCGGTATTATGATATCGGTTCATAGCTTCGACGGCTTTTATCTGAGACGTCCAGAGAAACACCGATGCCGTAATATTTTCTTTAAGACCTATACGATAAATAAAAAATAAATTCGCCCGAAAGCGTATTTTGGAAAAGGGCTTTTAGGGAGTGCCAATCAAAAAGCGACAGGTGAATGTGTACAAGAAACGGTTAAACCCTCTTTTCTAACGGTAGGAGTCACAAGAGATAATTTTTGTCTTAACAACGGGGTTCTGTCTCTTGGACATTTTAAATTCCAAGGAGTTAATAATGTGCGTTTAGAACAATAGCACTTCACGCAACATGAAATATAAAACCATGACAACCGTTTAAGAACAGGTACTTATTGAATACGTATTACACGAAAATGGTAACACTTGTAAATAATTTCCAGATTATTCCCGTTTAACATCAGGGTGTACTCTTTCACAGAAGAGTCAGAGAACGTCTATTATAATCGTCTCAAATTAGACTCTTCTCAAACTTAGTGTCCTTTCCTCGATACCCTTCTAACAGTGACGCTTCCCAGTGAATTGGAAGTGTTATAAGAACGCTGACGACTACCAGGCGTACCTGTTATTTTTTGAGCAGGCATGTAATGGTATCTGCTCAAGCATTATGTGATATATATGCAATCGATAAATGTTTAAACGTGGCCCTTCGCTAAGCTTTGGGTAATGCTTGTAACCTGTGAATGGAGCTATATTACATCATATTGACTGATGACTAAGAGATCTTAGTATATGAAAATATGCTTTGCCTTTATCTAATTATATTACTTCGTACGAATGATAATGCATATGAAATGTGTCTTAACAGAATCGGTAATTTATGAAATATATTAAACTTATTTTGTAAGTTGCGCTGTTAACTGACTTAAAGTTAAGACTGAGTCCTTTACTATGGGTTCGCAACTCTGCCCATAGTGTTGCGCTTTAATGAGATAAATTAATTTAGATCTGCTGCACGTTCGACTAATACTACTGTAAACAAATGTTAATAACAAGTCCGTACTAGTAATGCATCATTCGCGCGATTACTTTAAGGTACTTGTTTTTTGCTGCAACTAATAATAATAATGGTATAATCAAAACAGTCAATCGTAACTGACAGCCACAAATATTTGCTCAAAATGAGTAATTAACAGAACCATAAACAACAAAAGAGTGATTTAGCAGAAACATTCCTTCAAAAGATTACCACATATTTTTTTTGGGCATCATTTATAATATAACATTCTGCATACGTAAGTTCGATGGGGTCGTGAATATCGTGAGTGACGTCCATTTCCTTACAAGTCTCGGAATATACAAGTAGGTAACGTTTTCAGCTCACTTGATGATGCACGTAAAGCGTTCGCCTACTAAACTCAGGAACATGTGAGGTGGCCCAGAATCGAGACCAGGCGAGTATATATTTTGCTTTTAGATAGGACGATCCGGCAGCCGTGTAAAGCAAAGCCTAACAGATGTAAAACTCAAGTATTTGTTGAATAAACCTTTCAGAGCACAGGATTCATGCTAAGTCCCAGGCTATCCGGAATTGCCGAGCTTCAGTGTACAGCTTCTCCACATAAAATCAATATAGCAATAAAGTTTGTTGGTCGTATAGACAAATTACCAGTGTATCCATATTTCGTATAGATGGCACGCACCACACACGTGAGCCGAAAATTTTGTCTTCGCGCTTGAATTTACTGTAGTTCGTCCGTAATCTGCCACTTAAATATATATTCACGCACTCTCATAGTGGTTCATTATTGCAGAACTTTGCGCTTCACGCTAATGTTGAAACGAATTTGGCTCAGCTCGCGCCCCTCGTCCTGCTCTTGCTGTTAAAACGTTTTCCAATGAAAGAGATCTATTGCACTAAAACCAGCATTAGCTATGCTTAGCAAGAGAGCCTTATAGTATGCGTGTGTCATGATTCCCATATAATAATACTAAGAAGCATCCTTCTGCCTATATGGTACCAAGTGCTGCATCCCTTCACACCGCAGCAAAACTTACCAAGGTAACAGTTTCCAAGGACGGTTCCTGCTGTCGAGGCCTACTAATCGGAGTAACCTGCTTATTATGTCAGTGTTTATACCGGCGTAGTTGTTGATGTCGATGCCGGCGGTGATGATGATGGTGATAGTAGTGATGATAGTGATGATTATGATGATGATGATTGTGATGATGGTGATGACGAGAGTTAGAATAGTCACAACCAGTACGATGTTGGACGGTAATGATGGTGATGATGATGGCGTTGGTGTCACTTCTGTGTTTCCTGTACTACTCTTCGTTGCTGTTGTTTCTGTGGCAGCTGAGGCGTTCGTTGTCTGCGGCCACAATAACGACCCTTTGCCCTGCGACGTTGTTAGGCATGGACGACTAATGGTGATGGTTTTATGGTAGTCTAGGAGACCGGCAATGATGCACCGAGGCCAGCAGAATGCACCATGGAATGAATGTCAGGCTAGCCGACGGGCGCTAGCAGGCGACGAGTACGCCGATGTGATAACCGCACCAGCACTTGCACTGCGCACTTAGCCGATGATCGCTCCGTCAACAAGATGTGCTTCGAAAAGGGGATCCGACACTAGATATTGGCAAAAATCGAAAACAGCGCTCGACAAAACACAACCACTGAACTACAACGTATTCGTACATGGAGTAGTTGTTCTTTGAAAAACACGATAGATTCACTGTACACTCTGATAGGTACGTTCAAATTTGATTTGAAGACAGACTCTAGTGGGAAATGCAGCCGGTCATCAAGACAACTATCATCACGATAGAGATATCAAAACGAGATCGATCGCCACTACTGTCATCCATACCGTGCTAATAAAAATACCATCAACGACTGCTAGTAAACTTTTTTATCCTTCAGCGACAGCCTATGCATTGCTTAACATATAAAGAGATTCAGTTGAGAGAACAGTCGGGCAGTGAATGCTTCTGGCGTGCCTTCATTAGAATAGACAGTGAAGCCTATGGTACCTCTAGATGATGTACCATTCCATCCTAGACCCAAAATCCAATCGAGAGCGAACTGCTCTTTCTGGCGCTTTCCTACGCCAGCGTTTTACCGGCTACGCACATTCTAGTAGCCTCTATGCAGTACGGCTAATCGTCACCAGGCACGAGTCAAGCAGCGAAACGACTTCAGGCAGGGGGCAGACTGTGGCTAGATTTTCTGCTGGCAGGACTGCCGCACCGCTCACTGTCCTGATATTTTCTTATTGTGCCAATCCAGAACACTCTCTCCCTAGACAGGACAGGCCTCCCCTATGCTGAAACTACTGAAGCTTCTTTTATTCTCGCGCCTGCTACTGCTGCTACTAGTACCTTAATCATATCAACGACCACAAGCAACGCACAGCGACGACTCATAAGAACAACACATGTACAAAACACAACAACAACAACAACAACAATAGTTACTACAGCAGCAGCAGCACAATGCGCCTCACACAGTCCGTAGCGACGGGAACTAGGGAGCAACGGTGATATCAACGCTAGCCGGAGCTAACAGCAACGGGAAGGACTTCTCCCAGCGCTCGGTAGTGATCCAGCCTACAACAGCGAACAGCGGCTCAGAGCTACAGATCGGTCAGCGGCAAGTAACGAGCTTGGTAGGCCGAAAAGACGGTTGCTAGGGCAACCAGACCAAAACAAAAGCCGAGAGGAGCACCCTCTCTTACACGGGGCGACTCGCGTTCTGTGAACTGGTCGCATGGGCGACTGCAACGGGATGGGCTGCACTGTTTTGGAAAGGGTGTATCGAGCTTGGCAATAAAAGGGAAGCGCTTTTCCAAGGGGAAAATTTATTGACTACGGATCAAGGAGAAGTAGCGAACAAAAGAAGAGCATTGAAAACGAAGAGATTCTGGTAAAAACCTTAAAATCGTTCGCAAAGGATGTGACGTACTCCGTATTTGATTGTTGGTTAGTTTTTCCGCTGACAACTGTAGAATGCTACTCTTACAGACGGTAAAATTATAAGAATAATAATAATAACAACAATAACAGAAGAGACTGGAGCAGTATATAGCAAAACTGGAAGCGTCTGCTTCATAGTGTGGCGGGCAACAATGCGTTTGATGTTATGGGCGGAGAGGGCTAGAGTAGTACATTAGAAAACGAGCCTATAAGTACTCGATACGTTTTGGCAGTAGAGCAATAGAATCACATATTTATAATTTGTAAATTCTATTGTAATATGTAAATATTTCTAAATTGGTTGATCACTCGGTATGTCCATTCAAGAGAACAAAATGGCCCAGAAATGTCCAGTCATTGTGACAGCCCCTCTTTTTGGCATTTATCACTCAGTCAGCAGAACGACAGCAGCTCTCGAGCTGAGTATGTGATAGTCACACATCTCTACTACTACTACTACTATTATTGCCGTTTTAATAATTGGACGCACACATTAGCAACGCCTTTTGCAGGCGATGCAGTAGCTATATATATATATATATATATAGAAAGAAAAAAGAATTTTGTTCTATGAAGTATTGCGTAGAAAAGTCAACAATAGCTCGGTAGACCGAAAAAAAAAAGTTCGACCGAGAAACATCCGTAAAGTCACTTTCGTAGACTTTGAGCAAATTATTCAGCACACAGGACGTTTTAAGGGTCCCACAAAGCAAATCGCAATATTGACCGAAGATGGTACTCTATCAAATTAAGTCTTTGGAAGTATTTGTAAATCGGGAAAAAAAAAATGCAATTATTGATAATTTTCAAAAGATTTACCTTTCTCACAATTTTACTATGGCGCAAACAGATTTAAAGGTAATAGTCATTGTTTTCTGTTGTTTATCGACGCAGACGATTCTCATTTAAAAAGGAAACTTACTGGGGGTCATTTAGAACATAACAACTCGAGTTTACCTTGGATTATTTGTCTAAGATTTTGGGGTAGTGTAACGGATAGTCTATAGACGATCATCTATTTACGCAACTAAATATGTCAAAACAAAAAAAAATGATGCATCATATACCTGCTTGACTATATACATTAACTACCAGTCGACGGTGGAATCAACTTTTTTTTTTCGATTTTTCGACTAGAAAGGAACAAAATGAAGCCTTTAAGAAACATCGTGAAATGGCTTACAACCTAAATGGACAATTGATTTAGTTAGCTTATATTATCCTTTCCGAATGGCTATATTTTCCACAACTGTTCTCAGTCAATTTTACATTGGCGACAAAACGTGCTAAAAAGAATGCTCTGCACAATTTATAGATACTTGTTTTTAGCCCGTGAAGGTTTCGTTCTTTCTTCGGTCCGTACAGAATATGGTTAGGCTACCCGACAGAAGGAAAAGTTGAACCCAATTAGCTCACAGGTCAAATTAGAATTGTATCTCTTTTCTACCAAAAAAAGAAACAATTAAGGACCACTTAAAACAAAATGGTTTATCTAATTCAAATCCGACACGTTTGTGTTCTTACTGTTTTTCCCTTAGGAGGCCAATGGCTCCTCTGCGTTTTATAAATGCAATTATGTAAAGAGCGTTCAGTGAAAAATGTCTGAAAATAGACTCTCTATGTTCATTTGTGTGCCAGTGTGCACCCAGTTCATACAGAGTGATCCTTAATGAAGTGAGAAATGTGTTCGGTAAAATCCTTCTTTCCAGGTTTTACATTACAAAATCATGTGAAGTATCAGACACGATAACATCACCTAGAGGGCTCTTAGCATAACGCTGTGTTAGGCAGATTTAACAAAATAATCTGAGACCTATGCGCATTTATACCAAATGAATAGAATACGACTGCTGGTGACGTTCGCTAATTAATTCTTTGTGTATTCGGGAGTACAATGCAATATCATGTCAAAGTTTAATAATAGCAACAGCAAATAAGAAACAGTAACAGACGGTTGCTAAAATTAAAAATGCCACCTACATGAGAAGTTTGTTTGTACTAGCAGAGCATGCACGGGGTAATCAATACTTTTTTTTTTTCTTAGCAATATGTTCTGTGTAGAGCGCAAAAACGTCTGAATTATTTAGCGGTAATAACAAGAATAACCGTATTACTCTTAATTACCTATTAGTTTCGGCGTAGTTTTCGTTGCTACAGTAATGTTTTGTACGAATATCTTGTTAGTTAGGTGGCTTGAGCCAATAAAGCGGCGAATTATTTCCACATCTGTTATTAGAGTCTAGAAAATAATAGCTAAAAATTCTCATAAGCTATGTCAGAGGCATCTAGTACTCGCAGAAACACAAAGCACAACGCTATGCCAAAATTATCCTATTTAGGTCAGAATTACTGACAAAAGGATATCAGCTTTGAAAGTGTATCCATAGAGAAGCTATTATATTGTCAGTAGTACCTTGGCTTGTTTTTTGAAACTGTTTGTCTTGTAATAGCTTATGTAGATGACTGCCTCTATAAAAAAAAAAAAAAAAAAAAAAACTTTTCCAAGCAACTACGAACAACGAGTTTCGGAGATCCGTACAACCAGCTACAGGATTTTAAATTCGCTAGTCCTCAATCCCGTGTGCTGTAAAGCCATCTAAAAATGTAAAAATAGGCCGTTACCAACAGTGTAGAAAGGTTATACTTAAGGTTATTATTAAGCGGATTTTTAGAAGTCGACTTGCGCTAATAACCGTTTTCCTTTTAGAAATTAT
The DNA here is from genome assembly GCF_002532875.2 of Varroa jacobsoni. Taxonomy (NCBI): domain Eukaryota; kingdom Metazoa; phylum Arthropoda; class Arachnida; order Mesostigmata; family Varroidae; genus Varroa; species Varroa jacobsoni. Next base: position 234,371 of record NW_019213543.1, on the reverse strand, counting down.
TTCTGGGACGGGCTGTCCCATAGCATGGTACTACAGTAGTAATATATATTAATTATGTATACACATACGTATATATATACGTGTGTATACATATATATATTAAATAAGTATATATATATATATATACACGGTGGTGTCTTTGAATTGGGAAAGATTTTGGCGGGCTGCTTGTCATAACGGGCATACGTTCATCTGCTATTGTTCATACGAGACAAAAGAAAATTCTTTTCCAGAACAAAACAACATATTCCTGATGGGGAAAAACAGGGCGTCATTTGTAGAATTTAAGCGAAGATCAGTTATTGATTCTAGATTTCACCATTGGATAAACTTCCACTGAGATCAAAAACTTCACTTTTTTTCTCGAAATTGACAATGTACATTATTGCCAGCTTTATTGTAGTTTTCAAAGAAGTTCGAGAAAAAATATATTCAGCCCCAGAATCCAAACTACAGCGTGTGTAAAAAAGCATTATTTTTTTTCGAAAATTTTGTATTAGTTTTAACCATTTTACATATTACATAGGTTAGGAAACGCTACTTATTAATATTAGGTTGAGAAAACGTTATAGTTCGATTGTTCAGGTTACTTCGATCGATGTAAAAGCTACTTCGATTTTATTTCCTTTAAACGAAAACATTACTTTTAACTAAACGAAAAATTAGACAAAAACATAACTTCAAACCCATGCATATATATTTGTCTAAGAAAAGACACCTGGCTGGGCCGATTGTAGTTTTTGATTTTTTATGATAAAATAGGATAAAAAAATTACGTGATCTGATTACAGCCTCATCGTTTCAACACACCGTAGTAAAAAATTATAACGTCTGATATTTTTGCTATTTTAACTTTTCTATTCTCCTCTGCTGCTTATGAGTCGTGGGTGCAGCTGATAAAAGCGATTTTCTAAATTAACATATTTTGTCTTTTTAAATATTGATTTTTATTGGCGTACAGTTTTTTGTCAACAAACTCTCTTTTAAATATAGCAGCTTCATAGAACCCTTTAATTTGTTCTGTGAAGTCGTTTTCTATAATCTTGGTATTAAAAAAAGCACCGATTTTAAAAGATGACAATCCGTTTTTAAACAACCTTGATAAAAATCAATCAACTGATGTTATAAAATTAATTTCAAAGTTACGCGTCATATTAAAATATCTACAGCCGGTTTCTCTGCCTTTGTGATGAAAAAAATCAATATACACTTTAAATACAAATTTGCAAAAGCGGCTTACGAAAATTTTATTTTAGCAAAATATTCAAAATCTAGCAAGTGAACTTCCTTCTTTTTTTTTGCAGCGGTCTTTTCTCTGTTTACACGTATTCTTACTTTTGGTTTGCGTACCCAGGTAACGCTTGAGCCTAACTTTCCCATTGTATTTTTTAAGAGGTATAGGGCTGAGTGCTCAACCGCACACTAAGCCTTACGTCTAATACATTTTCTTAACACTATAGGGTCCACAGCTACGTAAATCTCGGACTTTAGTAATCTGGGACACTACACATCTCCTATTGTATAGCCTAATCAGTCTGCTCCACTAGTTGTCTGCTCTACGTCATCACAACATATCAGCTGTTCTACAGCACAGTTCACTGCACTTGAAAAATCGGCCGGTTTGCCGCCGAATATACTGGAATCAAGGAGTCTACGGTCGTATGTTAGTATTTGTTACTAAGCAAATTGTTCGAGGTGCTTGGTGTAATTTTTGAGACGTGTGACAAATGTAGACGTTTTAACGCGTGCGATGGTAAATGTACCCTTCGGTGAATTCGACCAGATATGTGGTGGAGTCACAACTTAGTGTAAACATAATGATGAATTTCTCTGTGAGTTTGTGACACTGGTAGCAAAAATTAGAGAGGCTAAATTAGAAATAACGGCGTGAACATATCAGATGCGAGGATTGAACGAATTCGAAATACTTTATATTCACGACAACACTGCACTGTGCTGAAAACGCCTCAAAAGTGAACCAAAATTTACACTGAAGTTCAGTCGAAGAAAGCTTTCGTCAAGTCTATAATATAAAGTTTGAATTTCTGAAATGGTTCATCCGTCAGTTGCTCTCGTGCAAATTTTAGTTCTGCTTGCATTTCCCTTAAGGACATTTTGTGACGAACGGTATCTCCTGTACGATGTTAGTCCCACAGAAGGGTTCAATCTTCGTAGGGATGTATATATGAGGATTGCACGAATCGCTAAGCAAAGAAACTGGACTTTGGTGTTGCCCCCGTGGGGACCTTTACCCCACTGGAAGGGGCCGACGGGCCTACCATGGTCACTGTTTTTCGATGTGCCGAGCTTGAACAACTACACAAAGGTGATAGAGTTCAACGACTTTATGGATCGATACGTTGGTGACGTTCTACTGGACAATGTTTATGTTCTGAAACACGCGCCTATAAAGGATGAATTCGATGACACTTATTACAAAGTTGAGTGTGGACGAAACGTTGGTTACCGGCTCGTGGATGGCTTGTATGAAGGGTACTTTTTCGGAAAGGATAATATAAAGGCTAGGAAGGTGACCTGCCTTGAAGTGTCTGGAACGGGAAACATCCTCGCCCCATTATTCGATAAGGATTCTATGATAATGCTAGATCATGCTGAAGTCGTACTTCATGACGGATTCGGAGATAAAGAGTATTGGAAGATCAGGAAGTCGATGACATTTGCCAAAGAACTTCAAGACGAGGCAAGTAGGTTTATTAAGTCACGTCTTGGGGAAAAATTCTTGGCAATTCATCTAAGGAGATCTGATTTTCCGATTGTGAGGCCTAATGATGTACCAAGTATCAAGGGCGCCGTTCAACAGGCGAATCAGATACTAAAAGAACGTGGATTGAAGAAGGTTTTTCTGGCCACAGACGGTGATCAGAAGGAGGTTGAGGAATTCCTCAGGTTGGTACCCGAAGCCGTTGCATATCACAAGGCAGGCGTCCGTTTTGAGAATCCCGAGAATCTCATAGAAAACTCGAGCCATGATCTGTGTGACAATCCTACTCCAGCAAGCAGTGTTGCCATTCCAGGACAGGATGCGAAGCAGTGCTCAAGCAATCGAGGAGACCTGGACAAACCGTGCAGGTCCCTGGATGAACACTGTGGGACTGTAAAAGACCATGAATCTGTCAAGGCGTTGCCAATGGAAGAAAAACCTCTTCCAAATGGCGGAAATTGTAAGAATGAATACCAAGATAGAAATGTATCCATAAAAAAGGGCGAATTTCAGCCAAGCTGCGAAGAACCAATTAACTCAATCGATAAGCTGTGTTTACTCAAGGACTCATGTACAACGCAAGAAGGTAGCAGCGACACTCAGGAAGGTATTGACGTCCATGAAAGGGTCCTCAAAACAAGCCATGAGCGATGTGAAAATCCTTACCAAGACAAGAATATTAAAATCCCACCCACGGCATACTTCGAGCCAACATGTAGTGGAGCCAGTCGATCATTAGATCAGCCGTGTGGTGCCGACAAAAGGTGCCCGCAAAGTCAGGGTCACTATGCTGAACCTCTCTTGCCTGGAAAAGCCGATTCCAAGGCTATGGAAAAGGGGACAGCAAGACAGGCCGGCAGCTGCTTAGGCGGTGATGGCACCGAGGTAGACATCAGATGTGTGTCGGAGACCTACTCATCTTCGAACAGAGCACGTTCAAGCAACTTTATCGAAGGTGTGTAATGAAGTCAGCATTGTTGCATGCAATGATGGTTGTGAAGTAGATAGAACAAGTTATGAAGGGCTTTTTTCTTCCTACCTTGCTATTAGTTGATAAAAAAATAGCTGAGGGTGGGCTATTTACATCCCGGTAATAACATTAGTATTTGAGGTGAGCTTGGCAGATGGAAAAAGGAGTCAACATGCTGTGAAATTCCGGCAAAAATATACTGTTAGTTGCTTATATATCTAAATATATATCGCCATAGGTGATCTACGATCTTCGTAATCATTTATGTAGCATAAAGGTATTATTATTACTATCATCATTATCTACGTGCATACGATTTAAAATTCACTTCTAGCGAATGTAGTTGTCGAATGAAACTTACCACAATGCATTAATATTTTATCATTAACAAAATATCTCATCTTTATATATACATACATAATCTTCTTTTACAACATCGACCAGTCTTTCTTTATCTACGACATATATATATATATATATACATATATATATAAAATTTTGCTTCAGGTTCCTGTATGCCTTCCCCACCGTCTCGCCTAACCGAGGGTCAGATCGCTATTGTTGACCAGATTACCTGTTCACGGGCGGAGGTTTTCGTCGGGTCGTTCGAATCGACATTCTCGTTTCGAATCCAAGAAGAGCGCGAAATTCTGGGAAAGGCACCCGACACAACGTTTAACCGACTCTGCGCCGATGGTGAAACCGATTGCCAACAGCCTACGAGATGGACAATTGTTAATTAATTTCGGTTGCGCTTTGTGCCAATAATGAGAGCGAATGGTGCCTAAATGTGGTTAATTAATGGTTAATTATTGGGACTTAACTAATGGTTGTTAAATGGGTTGCAGGCATCCGCAAGCGTGAGTGCGCTTTGTAAGAATTTACTTAATGTGCGATTTGATATTGTTCAACTGTGTAGCGATATTCCATTTAATAGCAGTGATTTTCGAGTTAATATTTTCGATTAATAGATTTATCATAAGTTGGTGATTGGGGAAAAGTGATTGTAAGAGACAGGTATTGTTTGGTAAAGTAGGTGTGGAATGATAGGCCGTGACAAAGTCGTTGAAAATTAAAGATCTTTTATAGGATTTCCAGTATTCTTATATTAAGAATTCTGTTGTATTTTTCTTGGCAGAGACTGCTATTGTTTTGATATAATGAATTATGGTCAAAGAAGGTGAACGTTATCTTCGTATGAATAGACGCTGTATATCGTCGTACATCGATCGCTTACCATTTATCGTAGAAAAGAACATCTTGATTGATAAAATAGTAGTGTGCGGATTTTTCATTACGTGTATCGACTATTTCACCAATTCATTAAATAAATATGACTATTAGAAGTGTAGAGGTAAGATGTGTAACGAAAATTAGACTTAAAGTTTAGATTTAGACTAAATTTAAGCTTATTTAGTATTATGATTTACATATTACTTATTATTTATTGCTTATATATTACTATGATTACTCTAACTCATACGATATAGCTAATCCTTTGTCAGTTCGTTTAAATGTAGAGCTTTAGCGTTATTCAACACAAGAACGTCACTGAATTTCAGATGCGATCCGCAAGGCATTACAAACAATAACACTTTTTCCTACACTGAAGCGCAAGTGATATATATAGGTATCCATAGAAACTCGAAACTAGAATTAACTTGTTTTTGGAACACGAAGTAGAAGCAGACAGATGGTAACGCTATAACGAAACTAACCTACATTTTATTTTTTGAAAAGCTGGGCTCATGTTGACAAAAGACAGAAAAACGTTCGATAGAAAGCTTGACATCACGGGGTAAATTGAATGTGTAAAGCATGAGAACGTAGGGATGCGATCTAATAAAGACTTACCTCAGTACTATGTGTGCAAAGAGCAGGAGATTTCACTGTGTTAAAAATCATGTACATAAAATAAACACGGCAAACAAGTGTAACTGTATACTAGAAGCGTGTGTTTTGAATTTTCTAGGTGCGGCGTTAGTTTTCGATTGAATGAGTAATAAATTAGTGTGGTCTCTATTGCGGCTCTATATGCTAGCCTCAGAGATACTAATTAGAAACATCGTTTTAGTAAGATGGTAACTGCTGTTCAGTCTATAGGGTCGAGTACACTAAATGTATTAAATATCTAATGAATACAACCAGTGCGTTCGAAACTAGTGCTTACAAGATTTTAGTAGTTTGCTAAGAAAAATACTTTGATGCGTTGAAGCTTCATTAATTTCTCTTTTTGTTTACAATTTGTTTACTAGATTTTCTAAAAACCTTTCATCTGGATTTTCTGAAAACATGTCGTCTGGGGCATTGAAAAGGACCAGATACAAACGAATTCAATAAATCCAGAAGGTGAAATGCGCTTCGTCTAGCAGTGAAGTACATCACATATGGTGTATTCATGTATGATTCATGTACAACATGTATTCATGTACGATTCTATTAGAAATGAAAAAAAACACATTTTCAACCTAACGGAGATAGGTTCTCAAAAAGCCCCTAAAATTCGACTTTTACTTCTTCACGCGTACGCCCACATAAAATATATAATATATTTGAATTACTTCTCGCTTTCACCATTTCTCAGACATTTCCATGTCGATCTAGCCCCACAGAATGTAATATTGATTTCCCTTCATAATCGGCAGACCTAACGGAGAGCATTGCAAGAGACGCGTATCACTTCGTTCCAGCCAGCACCGACGATCCAATCAATGAAGATGTGCGAGGAGTCTCAAATAACGGAGAACTATCCAGCGGTACGGGGGCCACTTGCTTAAACACATGGTTGAACGCTGGCATCTTTGGTGCCTGCGCCTCGTGGGCTATCTGTGAAGAGTAAGAGACAGGCCTTGCGGCTTGATTTGCGTGGGGGACAATTTGAGACGAATAAGTACTAGATCTAGGGAACGAGACTCGGGACAGCGCTACAGCAGGCCCAATCGGAGAAACAGTCACGGGCCCAGCTGGGGAAACGGGTGCAAGAGCACGGTGAGTCACTCGATGCGAGTACGAAATCGGAGTAGCGCGGAATAGAGGCAAAATGGGAACTCCTGTATAGACACTCAACGGTGTTACTTCGCGGAAATTCGGAGACCGAGTTGAATATGTATTGAAGTTGATCGGAGGCGATACAGGTGCTACGGACGCCACGGGAACGTGATGAGTCACCACGGGAGCTGCGGAATGGGTGATGCGCGTAGAGTGCGTTGGCGGAGAACCAACGAAACTAGGGATCACGGGCAAGTGAGTGTAGATCCCCGGGGTACTTTGAATGATCCTCTCTTGACCGTTACTTTCAGGGTTCTTTCGAAGGTTGCTGGAGGAAAGGTCTGCAATTACTGGCCAATTCGGCACCGTTCCAGGCTCGTTAGTTTTGATCGAAGCGCGAAAACCATTTGCATCGGCCACATATGTAACAATTCGCTGACGGCCATCTGCGTCCACAAGCCCATACGATCCAGTTACACCTCCATAGGCATTACCGCTTTCTAAACGAAACGAGCCGCCTGTCGAATGCTTTTCGTTGTAACTGAATTTGTAGTTACCTTGACCCTGTTTGCGATAGAGGTATACACAAATTTGACAAAACATATACAACATATAGTAACTACTAATTACTTGCATTGATGCGATCGTGTATAACCGTGACTAGAATAACAAAAAACTATAAATTCTTATCGAACTATAAAAAATCAAATGAAGCTGGAAAATAATGAGTTAGTATGTGCATCACATCGCGTTCACTGTACTCCTTCAGGCATATGAATAATAATACCATGTTTCAAATGTTAACCAAAACTAGTGGCACAAAAATGTCCTAAAAAACGATACAGTTTTAATAAATTTGCTCGTGCGCTGAAAATAGTAATTAAGATAAAAGGGGAAAACGTTGCGTACATCGGCACTCCGAGACGAGACAGATGCGTCACTGGAAATGCTGGGAAGGCTACTGAAGGCCGCCGAAGCGCTAGCAAACAAAGCAATGTTCGCGATGAACGTCCTCATGCTGTAGTATCTACTTGGAAGAATGTGTACATATAAAAAATTAGTTGTCTTTAAAGATGTGTCAAATGGATGGAGTTATCGTGGAAAGGGAGCAATTTAAAAGTATTGCCCTTTCAACCTCGAAATAACTCACCACTCTGTATGAGCGAGGCATGCTGCCAGTTTTTCCATGGCAAGCAATATCTTTTTATGAGTGCAATTATGCATAAAAAATTAGTATGAAAATTAGTGTCAAGTCATGGCGTATTTTCTCGATTGGATTTCGTATCAACCTTTTATTTGCGCAAAATGTTGGCTAAACCAGTTTCCTTCTACGAGCATTTGACATTCTAAATCTAATGGTATCGATGTTCGCGAAATTACATTAAAGATTAAAATTGCTGCATGTTATTTGGCAGAAATAATAATATACTAGAACGTACATAAACGTTGGTACGCTGCCTGAGTCAAATGTTTGCTGCTCTTTGTTTTGCTATTACATTTTTGACTGACAGCATAAAGCAAGCGTTGGTTAAGTGTAATTTCAAATCGGTGACCCTTAAAGCATCCGCATTGAATAACAGCGTAAGCTTGATCTAAAACTAAAACAAAACGCAAGTAGTCCATATGGCAAAAATATATTAATGAAAAAGATCGTTTTTCGAAAAAAAAAAGTCATTTGTGGTGTTACATCGTACAGATACTGTTATGGTTAGTCCAAATATCAACTAAAACAAAAAAAAAATAACTACCGGTTGAACTCAATTATGCTCATAAAATGAAATTGATTGCTTATCGATACACCATGTAACCTCCACTGACCTCTTAGATTGGCAGGAAAACGATGATTCTTTTACCAGCAGAATAAAATTATTTCTATTTTTGATGATTGTGACAGTAATACGTTAATTGTGTTCTTTTAATTATCGTAAAGCTCAGTATTTTGATACAGACGAATATTTTTCGATTCTTAATAAATATGACTCCTAAACATATAAAATATAAGCGTTTATTTTTTTTTCCATCACCCTTACTGCGTGTCTAGTTTCCAGCAACAACAGAAAATTTCTCAAGAAAAACATACATGGAGGATTCTATAAAAGAAAACGAACACGTACATTTTTTCTATGAATTGCACACTATTTAATTGCGCTATATAAGGGAATGTATATAAATTCTCTTATAGACGCAAATTTTTTTCCCATCAATGATTAGTAGCATATTTGAACGAGTAACAAGTTTTTTTCTGAATTATTAGCGCTAACTTTACTCGTTGATTAAATGAAGTTCATCTCGCTGACCCTGCCATCAGTTGCCTTCTTTCTACCTGTTTCCAGCTATTATCAAAGACAGTACGTACTGACCACGATCTTGACCTCAGAAAGCGCGCCGTCGACCCAACGGCATTTACCGCAAAGAAGCGAACCGTGAAATTGGCTTACGAAAGGCATGTTTCTCACTTTGGTTTTATTTCTGGATCTTTTTGTACAGACTCTGCTTTTGATCGCGTGTATACGTTGCATCGATTAGTGTAGAAAAATAACTTTTTTCTGCGCTGTTGGCCGCAGAACGGTCGTTAACGGATAGAAGCCACTGTGCAATGAAAAATCAGGGTCATATCATAGCGTATGTCGATATCCGGCTGTATGATCATCCGGAAGAAATTAATTGTAAGCCGATAAACTCTTTAACGAAGACCAGGCGACGAGCAGTGCTGAAAATTGGCATTCGGGTTTATTCAACAGAGTGATTCCTACCGTTTATAATCGTTTACGTGATTACGGTCACTATGATCGTACTACCGATCCACGTCAGAATGCACAGCCATTTTGTAAAACGAAAGACTTGTTGAAAAGATTATTAGCAAAAAGGATAATGCAGATAATACGTTTGTGGAATAGGTGTCTGCATGTTATAAACTCCGAGGATTTTTTTAAGCTATAGATGCCGTCGAATGTAAAATAATAGCCCTTTACAAATCGTAATGGGCCTAATGTGTAAACACTGTGGTTAAACAATGAATTATCTGAAGATCCGGTGATCTTAACTAGCACCAAGGGATGCTCATCATTGTGGAAAGAAATGTAAAAACAGGTAAGCGAAATCTTAGATAACCTGGCGATAAAACGTTTCCAAAGGTCAATTCTGACAAAGACATAATCCTTATATAGATTTATGAGAAGATCAGCTATATATGTGAGTGAAAATTGTTCGAGAATGTTTAAAATTGTAAGAGAAGCGTGTGCTATACGACGTTGTCATGAAATTTATCGATTTGTTTTTTGAGTTATTTATTTTTTGCAAATATTCAAACTATACTATTATCGATCTATTTCGGTGATTATCTATCTATTACATAATTTTATTCGCGGTATCGCTTGTTTGTATTAAACGTTCTTTATTTCTAGAAAATATTTTAGATCTGTGATGCTGGTCTACCTTTGCTTAAATCAAACTTTATCTTTGTGTTAGTTGCGAGTTAATTGAGATCGACGAATGAAGGGGCTCATAAGTGTGAGTAAACTTTTATTTCCTTTTGGCGTATTTACCCCCAACTCCACTCTGTTCTATCGAAGAAAAACGCCTTTCTTATTTCGATGTTTGACGTTTTGGTTTCGGCTTGGGAGAAGTGACCAATGGTGCGCCTAATCGGACGCTAACATCAAATAACTAGTATTCTATTTAACTTTGGATTGTTCAAGATGAGATGCGCGAGTTTAGCTGGTTTTACCTACAGCCACCGCTAGCCCGGCGCGATGCTGTTGTCGCAGAATTGCTATTGAAGGTAAACATGACCTTGATGGAAGCGACAAAGTTGAAAAAGCTACTGTGCACGTATGCGAGAGTTGCAGTAAGACGATAATGTCCTCATGCGTGATTATATTGTCTTATTTTCTGTGCGTTATAATCGTCCTAAGTTTGTTCAACCTTCACAAATCTCTGGTATGGGATCTCTGTATGGGACGCATCCTTTCATAGAATCTTACAACAAAGAATCGCTAAACCGTGTCAAAGCTTCCTCTCTCAATATAGCTTGCAAACAAAAACTGATAGGGATTACTTCGACTAGAGTGCAATAAAAACAGCAAGCAGAAATGGACAAAGCACTATAAATTTTAGGCTTTCTTTTCCAAATTATTTAAGTGAATGTAAATAATTTATTTAACTACCATATACTAGCCTTTTCAGCTTCGTACAAATTAGTGCTACTTGAGAGTTCTTTAATGATAAAAGAACTGAATTGATACTGCAAGCTTTGGTCAGCGCGGACTGGGTGGCTTATGCGCACCTCTGATTTACGAAAAAGGAAAACACGAAGGGCTTCTACTGCGGTTTTCATGCTGCCTCATAGGTCTATTGGAAAAAAACAGGTAAAGACGATAAGACCCCTTCTATAATAGTGGTGTTTGAAGCAACACCGAAGGGTGACTCCAAGGACTTGTCTACATGCGAGAACAGCTGAGGCTTACCTCGAAAAACAAACTTTGTGAGCTGTCGCGTTTCGCTTCTTCGCGCTTTCTTACTTACCAAGTGTATTAATCACAACTTAAGATGAATATTGATATATTTCACTTTCATTAAATTCACGACTACCGTCTCAACCAGATAATATTGCTTTGTGTGTGTGTTATATGCAGCCGTTATCTTCGCACTGATTTTAATCCCCATAATTTGTTAAGATAAATTACAGAGTTGGCAAATTTCTAAATTCCGCCGGTGTATTAGTAATCGTGTGTGATAGCGCAATGGACAGTCTACCTGTTTGGAAAAATTAAGGGCACATGGCGGTTCAGGTTCGAGCCTACACGATTGTACACACGCCGTTTTTTTGCCGTTTGAAGTAGCACATAATGGCTTAAGTCGCGGGCATAAAACAGGGAAAACACATCGTCTTAGTAAATGGAACAGATTTCACCAATTACTTTCTCCTCACGATGTGATACGCCTAACAAAAAACAGCTTTCAAAAAGACCGGTGTTAGTCTTGTGAATGTAGAACATTTGTGACTAATTAGTACTGAACCCCGTATCGTCTGTACGGCATTTACATATGGTTTAGCCGAGCATTAGACGCCACAATATAAGTTTCACAACACCAGCTTATGGCCAGAAGACTGCTATACTGCTCACACAAAGTACTAATATATTAGCAATCGACAAAAAATACGCGACGTTAGTCATTGTAGCTTTTTATTCAGTTAAATCAAGAAAACGTTCAGCCTATAAGGTCGTACGCGCTCACGAGCGCGCTCATGGGGTGTCTTCCTATAATCATCATAATATTATATTTTATTTAACGCCTTCTTTTAGGTAATTAGAAGATGAAACATACCTATGAACGCTTGTCATCTGTTCAAATGAACCATTCTTGCACACGTAATCATAGAGGTTAGTCTTGCGCTTTTTCGGCAGGTATGCGTACTTAGAATCGAACAAATATTCGATTGATTTCAGTCCATGATTCCATATTTCAATCCAGTCTGCTGAAATCTAAAGACTTTTCTATTTTTCAAGTGTAATCTTCAACCTTTTGTTATATTAGTTATTATAAATAACTAAAATTAGTCGCAAACTTTCACACACAACGAAGTCATATAATAAACATTGATATAGATGTAGTTTCATACTAACTGGTTCGATGGGGTAGTTAACGTATTAGGTCACAGCGTCTCCTACGCATTGTTATAATAAACTATGCGTAAAGGCAACCGTACAGGAGACACTCCGTTCATTGTATAGCCGTTCTCGTAAGAAGCGTTTTAAGGCTTTCAAAATCTAAATCCATCACTTCATCGTGACATATACATGTATATTATGAGCTTATAGTTGTTTAGTTGAGGATTATTGCGTGGTTTAGATTAGAAAAAGTGCCAATCTTTATACATTCTGAAATCTTTATATATTCTGAAACGGGCCAATGGCTATCTAAACATTATCGTTCCTTGTAGATATACATCTCTATTTAACGATATGCATCATCCGTAGAGCACGAAACCTTTAGCGTGCGTTACGGATGTATTCTTTTTGGCAAGATGATATAGTTCGTGTTTTTGAAGAAACCGAAACACTTGACTACGGCAATTTGCTTTCAACTTAATTTCTTTTTTTAAATAATTGAAAATATCTTAGAAGTTGGCCAAACTTGCAACAATTACAATAGTAATTACGCAGTACGGAGAGCGACTCTCTTCCTACGACTGGGGGTGTTAACTACAGTTAAAAAGTAAATAATTGATCAATGCGGCTGATTATTTTAGATTCACACGCCATTCTTGTTGATAGCAATATAACTGTTTGCAAGTTAAATAAAGCCTAGAACCATATCTAAAAACTGCAGAAGTAACCATGCCATTATCTCTAGCAGTGTCGATGGGTAGCAGAGAAATCCGTATATTAAAGCTGGTTCACTGGAGTCGCTGCGCACGGCACATACTTAAAACAATTGCATCCGCCCAGACGCCTTGATTCATTTCGGCTTCGAAGATCTCAATGTATATTTTTCTCTAGCGATGATCATGGTGACGACTGTGACACCCGTAGCTCTGAATGGGTCATCCTGTGACCAGTCGATAAAAACCCGAATGATCCGTGGGGGAAAAATTCTTCCAACATACCCCTGTTCCACCATAGCCCAACTCAGAAGTTTGCCTCTCCACTGGCGACATTATTCCTATGAGAACTCGCTAAGACGATAGTGAAATCGAGTGGGCAATCGATGGCTCGAAAAGTTTTGATTCTTCCTTTTTGCAAGCGCGGCGTGGACTTCCTTTTCGCCTGATGGTATCTCAAGTTTCTATGCCGGAGTCGGATTGTTGTGCAAACCAACTTCAGTCAGGTCTCACTTTGGCCAGAACGTTTTCGATACAGGCGCTCACAAGCATCAGTTTTTTTTTACCCTTTAATGGTCACTGGATACCCTGTTCTCCGCACATAGTCTCATGATACACTTGGACTGTCTGATTCGCCGATTTGAGCTGAATTCTATTTGGGGACCCGGCCTCAGTCGCCCGAACGGCGCCGTACTTAGGAGAAATTGGATCTTAGTTCCAGAAAGTTTGTCGCTAGGCGTTTCATGTTAGCATTATTTTTTGCTTAATACCCAAACTTCACTTATGGCATAAGTCCATCCATGTCTATTTCATCTATGGGCTGGACCAGAACTTTCAGACTGGGGTAACTTTTTTTCAGCCCGTTCTTCAAGGTTCAGCGTTATCTGTCTCAGAGATTTTTCATGAAGATTCCCCGCAGTTCGTAATGTGATACGCTTTTGTTTTTTTTTTTAAAAGAAACAGACATTTTAATTAATACTATAGATATACGCATCAAATATCACACAACTAGACTCAGGTTGTTGGAAACCATAGACTTTACAGAAACCATCTGTCTATAAGGGAAGCATAATGTCAAGAAATCTGCATACCAGTAACTAATCGTCAAATACACAAATATAAATGGCCGGTGTTTCCGTACTACCTGTTGTACAAAGCAGAAAGGAGCGGCCGATTTGGATTTACTGTTTTTACTAAAATTAACCTATAGTTGGGAAGATATGTATAAAGAAAAAATACAGTTGACCAAGAGATGGGAATTAAGCGTTTATTCATATATGGTTGAAAAAAATGGATAATATTCCATTAAAACATGGATCGAATATGTTCAACAAGTGACAATTGTAATGTCACGCACGAGATCTCCAGAATCGCGGAAGTATTATTCTATCTATGTATGCGTCGAGGTTTACGCCCGGCGCTGCCGGTACACAACCGCTCAGATGGCTTGCCTTTTTCAGCACAAAACAAAATACGCCTACGCCTCGTTTCGATTCTAAACCTCTCCAGGCACCGGATAAGTTGGCGCTTGCCTTCGACATAACGCAGTGTTACGTCGAGGGCAAGCGCTTCACTTTACAACGAGTTAATATCGATTAACGAGTTCATTAAGACTAAATTGCCCAAGACGCTGAATCTTTACGCACCTAGAAATACACAAGTTGCATGTGGTCATTCAAGCCGATCCCTGAAGAGTGGCAACAATTGCATTGTTTAACACGTGCGTGATATTTCGATATGTAGGATAGCATATAGTGGGATTTTTCCCATGTAGATTAGATTGTGCTTACAGTGATCTAGCTTTGTGTTTTAGTATCGTCATTGTGTCGGTCTGTTGTGTTATACATTCCGTGGCGGTAAAAGCGAACGCTTGTCCCAAGGCTGTTTGGTGCGTAGCTTTTATATTTACAGTGCTGGCTATGTTCCACCAGTTCGTACTACGCCAGCTCAAAACCGGCTTTGTCAATCGAATGCATACGTGACTAAGGAAAAATTAATTCTCGAGAGTTAAAGCCATACATTTTTAATGGATAAAATTCTTATACAAATTTTTATTCAATTATTATGAACCTTTCTATAACTTATAGGTAGCATCGTTCCTGATTCTGTCAGAGGTTTATATCAATAACAAGAATAATCGACTGTGAGCCCTACGCATTTTATTATACTGCTACGACATCGGAAAATATTGTATTATGATCTCATCAAAGCTATGCTAATTTTTTTCAGTTTGTTAATACATAATGTGTATTGATCTGGATTAAAAGTTTTCTTTTTAACAAAACGCCGACTACTAGTAATGTAATTAAATTCGTACAAACTGCAAGTTAAACTATATAGCTCCGGGCGTTACTTGTTTCTTCATGCGCTTCAAACTTTCATCTGCTCTTCCCCTATGTAAACCACATCTCTACCATCGCGAGCATCGACGAGCCTGTTCACTTCTAACAGCTAAACGGCCTCTCCCACACGTCGACCTTTGCAGGCGTTGCTTATGCTCAAAGCTTCCCTAACGGGCTGTTTGGGACTGGCCTCTCGTGTTGTAGTGCCAACCACGTCGTCATCACCATCGTCGCCATCACAACCAGCGCGTTTTCAAAACAACAGGCTCAAAGTCATGGTTTTCGAGTCGCGCATAGCCTCATCCTTCAACTTATGGTAAATGCGACGTTCGTCGCGGAACCGCAACTCCTTTCAGCGTCTACATACACTGCAGAAAAATAAGAGGGATAGGAAATTCAAAAACTTCTTTAAAGTTTAAAGCATGCGCGTTTGAAGATGCATTCTAATAGTACATCTTCAATGTACACAGAAAGAGGGTGAAACCAAATGGGTGAGTAAAAGAAATGATAAAGAGAGAAGGAAAAAAGCTTTCAAGTTTTCAATTCCGTGCTAGCCCCAAGTAAGCTAGTGCGTTTGTAGGCCGTCAGGAATCGTTGACCTCAACGGCACATAGAAGCAATCACCAGAATTTATGCTCTAACGAGACCGATTACGTGGGGTCAACAGGACCTTGCCGCCTTAAACTTGGCTACCACAAAAATTGCTTTGGGTAATGGTCTCCGGCCCAATGACAGTAACTGATTAGGTTTAACGATATTTTAATTAGGACTGGGCTATCGAGTTGGGGACGTTTAAGGGAAAATATGCGTTACTACAGATGTTCTAGTAGGATAAGATAGCTGAGTGAGAGAAAACCTCTATCTGCTCAATTTTCGGTTGCAGAGTCGTTGGTGGTCGTTATCTAAACTAGTCGAGTATTGATGTGTTAACGTTAATTCGTTTTATGATGATCTGGCAGTCTAGATCAGTTTTCGGGATCTTGGATGGAGCTTGATATCCGAAGGAAGTGTTCTGTTCCGTGCTATTAGCAGGTTCAACATTGTGTGGACATTTTATGTTGAACGTGAATAACCGATTGGCACCACATGGAACAAACTCGAATAGTGGAGAAATATTAGACAGAAGCATATCCAACGTTCAGGACTATTGTTCATTGGTTACCTATTCGGTTCCTTTAGAAACTTAGATTTTTCGTGCATTCATAAGCAGGACTTGGTTGCGTGTAATGTGTAAGAATACAATAGGGGAAGACAATACCTAACAAGTTCCACCGCTTCCCAGTCGTTCCTGACAGCATGGCCCGCTTCGCCTCAGCATCACTTAGTTCAATTAGAGTCACTAGAGTCCTTAACTCTATCAGTACTTTACTAACAAAAACTAGCAGATCCACGAGTTTTTGACCAGTACTTAATCGAGCTAACACAGAATAGGCGAAACTAGAAGCAGAGATTCACATCAGCCATGATTTAAGCTCGTTCTTATCTACACTATTCGACATGGGCCGAGCGACCACGTAGGCAGCATCCTCTCTATTAAAAAAATTATCGATACTTTCGTAGAACGTCATTTGTTGCGTGAGTTTTGCCTTTCCGGAAAAGGTACAAATTGGCCTATCATTGGCCTTTAGGTTGGTCGATGTTGCGTATCAACAATGGTACATCAAGTGCTTGAAGTAATGAGCTTTAATTGAATGATATGATTGGCACAGCACGGAACTGAGAGAAGAAGAACCCATTGCGTTGCGGATGAAGCTATCACACCGCTTGTATGCATAGCGGGAAAAAGTTTGAATGAAGGGTCGACGCTAACGAGCATCGACATATTTAAGATTAGTATCATGTGGAAAAACAGCTTTCGTAGTTATTCGACGCGAAATTTGTTTCGACTTTAGATACAATTTATACCAGGAACTAATAGCAGCCAGAAAATTAATAATAAGAGTATGTCACTGACTCTTAGGAGCAAATAGTGCGAAGGCTTATGGTATTGCAATATTTTTGTGTGATATCGTCGGTTACGTCATGTATAGCAGCCTAATAGGGTATGTGATCAGCGAAGGCCAGGCAATTATGCTGTTCAATGGGAGATCTGTCTTCCTTTCTCTCCTAGGCTACTGTTCCTTCATCATCCTAACATCAACTTTTTGATCTATGATGCAGTGGTAATCGATCAAAAGCGCTCTTGCTAGCTGTAGAGGTAAGCTATGTGTTCTCGACAGCCTGCTTTGTGTTCTCGTGTATTCTTGGAAAGAACGGTATATCAAATAGGTTATTATGAGGCTATCGAAGCGGGTTAAGCTTTATAAAAAGGGGGCAGGACACAAAGTCTCGACGTCATGGACAATTAGAGCGAGACAACGAATGCGAGCCTCAACGAGCAGGATGGGTTCTTATCGCCGATGACAACGAAGTTCCAACGCAGAGACATCGTGAAAGAGCTTTCTGTACAGGCAATTTTCTTTGGCCTCAATGCCGATGGGATATCGCTTGATGGAAACGGTTCTAACGTTGTTGCCGTTGCTTGTTGGACTTCATCGATTGAATAATTGGATGTTCAAAGTAAAAGAGCTCAGTGAGATGGTGCAGCTTAGGGTGACAGGGGCGAACAGCGTCATAGCAAAGGTCGATAGCCGATCCATGTCTTGGACATAATAGCTGGCAATTTTTTTCGACGTAAACGCCTCCATCGAAACAGAACTGAAATAAATGATCGCAGCCTTAGTTCCTTAAAGGCCTACTTTATTAAATTTTACTGTATTTGAATATATTTGTG
This sequence comes from Varroa jacobsoni, assembly GCF_002532875.2. Taxonomy (NCBI): domain Eukaryota; kingdom Metazoa; phylum Arthropoda; class Arachnida; order Mesostigmata; family Varroidae; genus Varroa; species Varroa jacobsoni. Next base: position 216,251 of record NW_019213543.1, on the reverse strand, counting down.
TATCAATATATTTTTAGCCCGCTGTTCGATGGTTGCACCTCAAACTATCGCTACAAAGCTCGACTCGCTTCTTGCGCTACCATCGTCCTGTCTCTTCTGAGACATTTAAGCAATTTATCGTTGTGGTCAATAACCACAAAATGAATATCGAATAGAACCGCAAAGGCGTTACTTAAAACAACTATATATTTTATATATATTAATTAGAATATATTAATATAATATATTCTATATATATTAATTAAACTTTGAGTAGTGTCTCCATAATTACTGTCATTTAAGTGTGTCTACTGGATTTCGTTAAGAAAATTTTTCTCGGGGGGTATAACCCATAGCCTGAACATTCTGACAGATTTTAGGACACACAAATTTAGACGTGGCTTTATTAAAATTTAGATCAGTTAAAAGTAAGTCACAAAGCAGCTTCGAACCGTCTACGCGTCGTGGGATAAATACAAGAACGGCTAAAAACGTGAATCTCCTATAGGTTAAATATCGAGATTTGGTACTGCGCTACCCTAGTCGAGTCGGTCAAGATGTATGTTCCGTATCAAATTGTCAGCGTTTATGAAGTACAAATATTTAAATTGTAAAACCATCATCATCAGAATTCTCAGATCAACAGGCTAGCACCCACAAAAAGGCGATTTTTTTTTCGTTTGGTATAATATTAATGAAGTGATCAATGGAGAAAGTTGGAAAATGATTTTGCTACTTGGCAAAGTTAGTCACCATTTAATACTGGGAGTGCAAAGAAGCATATTCTCGTTAGACTAGAAAGTTCTTCTTCAGAAGACCTATGAGGCAGGCTCCGTTTTTTCAGACCATTACATGTTTAGACCGATAAAACATTCATGTAGACAATTACCACTTAATTAGATCTGTTAAGTAGAAACGGTCGTCATAAACTGAGCCGATCAGACACTAGGCTCCTTACAATGTTATATCGAGAGCCGAGAATTCTACCGCAAGGGAATCTACGGCTTCTGCTTAGTAGGAAAAAAAACATAGCTCATAACATCAACTACTTCGTTGATAAAACTTTTGACGCTATACTTTTTTCGATCGGCCAACCAGCATAAGGGTTTGCTCGTTCACCTGCTAAATTTACTCGATGACTGTTAATACAAGACTGCGATATATGTGAGCTTATTATACTCACCACCATCATACTCGACATTATTAATTAACAAATGTCCTTCACTACCAGATACAGAGACTGGTTCATACGGATCAGCTGAACCGTATATAATAGGGGTGGTCACAAGCTTCTGCTTAAGTAGGTTAGTATGAGTTAGGCTGGTTCGTACATGCGCAAAAAACAGCTTCCATCTACCGATAGACCTATCAGAACATCTACAACTTCGGCCTTAAATGACAAAAGGCCTCCCGCCATCTGAATCACTGCCAGAATTTGCAAGTTATCCCCGCAACCATACGGTGATAACGGGTTAACTCATTAGTCTGAAAGAGAAATAGTTAGGCCAAGGCTTGAATCTGAGTCTCCAATAAAAATGCGAAAGCCTATAGCGAAAGCGGTGTCTATAGTGATTTTAGTCTTTGTTCGTTCCCTCCAGATTGCTCACATAAATTCCCTATCTTGAAAATTGTATGAAACAACACTGAATAACGATATTGAAGGTCGTTGTAGAAGCGACCGCGATGATTCCAGACCAAGGAGAGAGGTTTTCCAGTTAGAACAAGAGATGCGCCAGCGACAATGATCGACGTCCTTGATCCAAGTGTGCTCTTGCACGTTACCCGAGTGCCCAATAGGCCTTAACTGTTTTTCGGCTCTTTACGCTGGGGTGACTTTTACTGCAATTAAAGCCAAACTGGCTTAATCTTAGCCGATAAATACGGCATTTATCGTTTTGCCTTAATTTAGAATCTCTTATAGGAGTACTCCTAATATACGCGACTGATCCAAATTGGAGAAACGACGCCACTGTTATGATCGTGCGGAAGATGACATAATTTTTAGAATAGATAACAAAAAGAAAAAGGATCTCAATAGAAAAAAACTTTTTTCATAAATATATAATGTAACATTCTCCGCCTGAAAAGGAATTCTTGTATAATATAAGCGATTAGTTAAAGTTTATAGCCAAAAAATTAACAATGTAGCAAGAGCAATCACAAAAAACCGCATACATTTTTCCGATAATCTAGCATAACTACGTGCTACATTTTATCACCCTATCACCTCTAAATTCGCAATTAAATTCATTATAATCAACGACATAAACAGCAACTGTACCGTAATTTCATATCACATCTAACCATTTGAACAAGGATGTATTTGTATCGAATTTTCAGAATACAGGCTTTGGTTGCTCAAACATACCTGCAATCGAATTTAAAAACGTCGGTTGGCCCATTTGCGTACGTTGACTTGTCGGTGTTGCATTCGCTCACCTGCTATGACCCGATATCGCCAATGATATATCGGAAAACCTTTGAAAAATCTCTTTCAGCAAACCAGTTATCACTTTGAACCTTGTTGGTCCCTCCAGACACAATCCTCCCGATCGATCATTCCCCAGTAGCCCTCTGAGTACGCATCTATTTAGACCATATGTGCTGTTAAGAAGTCGTTCCACGACAAACGCAGCTGAACATACCCGTTATGTAGTGGACACGAAGTTACGACGCTTGCCTATACCGAAAACGCTGCCGGTTTTGCTGAATCCATAGATTCAGCGGGGATCTCATCATCGATGACATCGCCAGCTGCGATCGTCGAACTTCGTGATGCACGCACGTTCTAGTTCTTTGCATAAACCGTGTTTTCTTGGTCTCCTGCTTGTTTGCAGGGTACCCTGTCAGGCATCCAGCCGTAGCCTTTTCTCGTAATCAACTTGTTAGATGCTCTTGGGGACTATCGACTTATTGCAGCAATTCAAGTGAACAGCAGGCAATAGCCGCTGAGAATTTACCAAGCCACGAATCGTCACGTATGTCTGATTCCTTTGCGTCGTCAGCTTCGGCCAACGGAAGTGAGAAGTATCGCGCAGCGCTTTCAGATAACGAACCTTTGCGAGCTCCAAAGGCGTAGACTAAGCTGGTACCGCTGCAGGCACATCGGTGGTTCGCGACATTAGCCGATTGCTATGGTTCTCTCTACGGTTATGGTATAACAAGGCAGGAGCCTAGAGACACCGATGTTCGTTCTACTCACTGGGATCGCCCTGTTCGCAGACCTTTCAACACGGTATCAAATATCGCTCGTTATTTTTGCGAGTATTCGTAAGGGGCATGCTAGTAGATGGCCACGCGGACGCTTTTGCCTATGGTAGTACGGTGCTGTGCCGGCCAGAAACGACAGTCAGAGTCTCTTTCTACTTCAATCTATGCACAGACATACGTATACACATGAACTGTGACATCATATGAACGTATTAACGTCAAAAAAAATCTAGAGAAAAGCTGACGATGAAGAAGAAAAGTGTGCATGCAAAAAAATGATGGTACAAAGCCAGCTAACCTTCTTGATCCTTAATATATAATAGATTATTATATTAACATATAGTAAATCGTCACGAATCGTCAGGCTGTAGCTCACATTGGTAAAGTTTGCCGAATAAAGAAACTTGCTGGTGTGCGTGACTTTACTCTGTCTTGGTCGATCTCGTAGAGCTTTTTTAAGACGTAAAAAAGAATGTCAATTTTAGGTTAGGTATTTTTATTTAAAATCAAGCAGCTAAAATTATTAAAACGAGAAAAAATTAATAACGAATGCGCCATGACAACACAAAATCAAAATTGCAATTGAAATCAAAAAACGTTTTTTTAATTTCATAGGGAATACAAAACGACAAGCCACAATAATGGACAATAAGAACAATGTACAAGTTAAAACATAACTATGTGCCTTCATACAACCGAAAACCGTCTAGTAAAATCTACAATTATCATATAATTATGCCTAGCCGATTTCAATTGAGACACAATTGTAGATGGCTAGTAATCGTTAGGGCCGACTAAAAGCTTTGCCTAATGGTTAACATCAGTGCAGCCCTTGCAAACGCCGCTTGATACAAGCGCGTGGACCTTTTTTGACGTCAGAATTCTAGGAACAACTAATGAGACGACGATCCATTCAGCCCAGTATATACTACCACAAGAACAAAACAAAGCAGCTCTCAAGCTATAACGTTTATAACATCAGAATGCGAGCATAGTTAGTAGATGGGCAAAGCGATATGTTCGTATAGAGAAATATTGATCTAACATGCCACCAAAAAGAGCGTGGGGCCGCCATAGAAACTCTAACGTATGATGAGCGGTGAGTCATGTTCATGTGTTCCGAGGGCTACTATATAATGGACGGCAACGTCTTTTGCACAGCGTGGTAGGCTTCGGTGACTGAGTGATGGGTGCTTACCAGACATAATTCTAGTTGGGAAGTGCGAAAAATGAAAGACAATTTTCGTGAGTCGGCTAGCCATATAGCCTGGGTCATAGTCATCTACATAAATGCATACATTGATATTAAGTGTGAGGGGGCGTAGCTGAGTGCAGAGAGCTGTCTGCTCTTTAGCAGACAGCTCTCTGCAATGAGCACTGTAATGAAACAGTTCACATACAATGTAAACTGTAATGCAGCTGGCGATAAATTCGTTCGGGCAGAGCTTCATTAAGATACGACCACTGATAAATCAGTGTGTCATAATCATAATAATATGATATTGCTACCATGCTATTATCGATTACTAAAGGAAAACAAATTAATCTTGTTGAAACTTATTTAGAAATGGGTGTCTAGGGATTTTCGCTAAGACTATTCCGGTCTGCAGGAGAAAAATTATTTTTGCCTTGGAACGACATTAGATCCTTGAATTTTTTTTCACGTAAACTTTCAGTACATATATAATATATATATATATATGTTATAAACAGAATATATATATATATATATGTTTGTTGCAGGCTTTCTTTATTTGCGCATTTATAGTAGATTCGAGTGGAGTGGCGCTTCTCAACGTCAACCCTTTCTAACGTTTCATCCTCGCCAGCGTCGTCATATTTAGCGTGTTTCGTCTGCTTCTAAATGCTGGGTAATTTTTCCTATTTCGTGGAACGCGTTTGAGAAACGGTCGTAAACATTTGCAGTATGCACTCTTTCCTGTAAAAGACATTAGTTGTTTGTAAAAATGTGCGTTTGATCTTTAAAGAAACTAAATCAAGATATATTTTCCCCATGTCTGAACGCTAATAATTTTCTTTGAAAAGTCAAAAGGTCATCTTGCAATAACCCGACGACTTAAAGACGCGCGTCCAGGCTCAAATAAAGCCAGCTCGCTTGTTCTTCTCGTCAAAGAGGCGAAGAGTCATCCATATGATAGAAGTCGTAATTTTTAAAAATTTTTTTATTATTATTGAGTTCATTATTTAATATTTATTACTTGTTTCAGCTGTATAATGGACGCATCGACACGGTAAAGCTGATGAGCGGTTGTCAGTTCGAATTTCGAAAATCAGATACAGATTTTCATTGAAAATATAAATAGCGTTTTTCATTTCAATTATATGAAAGCATCTCCTTCAGCTCTTTGAAGTCGATACTCGATACGGCAACCGAGCTTAATAAGGAAGGCAATTTTTTCGGGCGAGGTTACGAAACTTGCAGAGCTTATTTCATCTGTAGACGCCCGTATGTGTGCAAAAAATGAGATGACATACGCCTCTTAAAAAATATATTTGTTTTGAGTGGGAATTTCTACCTTGGTTAAAAAATGACTAATTTCCCATTCGTTTCCCTGTTGGCCATGTTCATTGGTCTGAATAATAATAGTCTGACTATAGACCTACTGGTTTAAGCTCCTATTTCAAATGTCTCACGGATAGTGAGTGGCGTATACTTGTAGGAAGGATTGATAACCCAATACACCGGTCGAAACCTGGGCATTGTTTGACCCAATTACGGTTCAATTAATCAAGCTGTACATTCTGAAAGCTCTTGGGGCGAAAATGTTCTTAGCCAATATTGCGATGATAATTGACTTGTGTCAAAGGTAATGAAATAAATAATGAAATTTAATTTGTTTGTGTTTGTAAATGCGAGCTTTCATATTATAGCTACAGACGTTTTTCTTTAGTACTCATGGAACCAGGAACTCAGCTATCTATACCATCTAAGTTAAGAGTCTTTACTTATATGGGTGTTAAAGCGCGGCACAGTTATAATTCTGCGTAAGATAGAAAGAAAACGTAGACCGGTGATAGGGATCGTTTTTGAGTTTTATTGTCGAAGCTGTCAGTAGTATTACAGTTATTTAAAAGCAAACAATGTAACCAGTGGTGAAGTGTATCGAAGCAATTGATTGATGATGATGATTCAGCCTAAGTCGAGATATAGGTTCAAAGCCCTTTTTAAAAACCGATTCGAGCAATTAAAGAAAGGTTTTCCCTTGACCAACACCTAACCAGGAGTGTTTTCCAGCTTCGTTCTTCCAAGACTTTTAGGATACTTCTACAACAGCCATGAATTTTCGACTCGATTTTCGGTAGATGTAGGGTCTGAAAGGCAGACTATTGTAAAACTGTATTAATTTTATCCACTTACGCAGCACCTATCAAGCAAGCGCCAATCACTCCAACTATAGGAACACAAGAAGCCAGCATAGTTCCTTCCACCGCATTGATTACATTTATAACGTAGTTCCTTAAGGTGCAGTATGGCACTTAACCCGCCGCCTGTTCAGTCGGTTCAGAGAACCCAGCATCACAATGTTATCGCGGGGCTCGTGGTCAGACGAGCAAACTCTCCTTTTTATAATAGCTACAGGCAGAGGGTTTGGTCGGCCGAGGTATCATTAGGCGTTGGCGAAACAGCAAATCAATACGGGTTTAATGAAAATGCAGAGGGTGTGATTCGAGTTTAGCCTTGAGACGAAGCTGAAGCGATCATTTGTCTTCCTAGAAAGGCAGCGGAGCAGCGTTTATGGCTGACGGTCCCCGTGATTGTGAAGTGGTAATATGTTTGTCCTATTACACCACAAGACACGTCGAATGGTCTAGGCCAGAAACCTAGATTTTTTCTGATGTTGTGGCGATGACGTGTGCGCTTATTCATTCTAGGACCATCTAGGAAAATGGTCCAGGTTGAGCCTAAAAGTGTGAAACAATGTGTAACTAAGGCGGACATACTAAATGGGAAACAATTATTTATGTACAACTAGAATTACCTAACAAGTTCGCCTTAGATACAGTGAGGTCTGAGGTATCTGAATAAAGATTATCGAGGTATCTCATCTAGTTTGTTTTCTGTTATCATTACATACAAGTAGATCAATAGATAGACACTCAGTTTTAATTATATATATATATATATATATATATATATGGCTAATTTTAACGCATCATCTAACATGTGGTTAATGTTTTGTCCGTACCTACCCGGAAGCTATTTATAATGAGACCATGAAAATTTACTCATCTACAAGTACCTTTATTAATTATAAAGGCGTTATAAAAACGAATTACTATGTTTTTCAAATAATAACGACTATGTAAGTACGTCGGCAGTAAAAAATGTTCCAGGTTTATTTTAAAATTTAATTTTCGATTAACACAACAATTTTCCTTTTGCTGTGTTCTTCACCTTGGCATCGAATGCATGAGATATTAACTAATATGTCGTGGTCCTTATGAAGGTGAGCTGTATACGTTTTTATGTTCTACGCTGTGGAAGGAAACAGTCCGCGGACCAATTGAAGGAAGAAGAAAACATTTCCATAATGGCAGTTTTTGTATGTAGGGTTAGGACTTAAATGGGAAACCATTTGTTTTCTGCAATTATTTGTCATTTCAGTCCTTAATAAGAAGACATGAACTTCGAGACAAAGCCGATCAATCGTGGACATAAATTCCACTACCCAAGTTTCGCGCTTCCCTTTTGATACTGTCTTCTGAACGATAACAACATCAGATCGAAAAATGATCCTACTACCCCGTTAAACCGTAATTACCATTAACCTAAGCTGTATATTGTGAACGGCCTTAAGCATCAAGGTGATCTCAGCCAGCATTGCTATGGCCAATCAGTATAACCTAATTTTTTGAGAGTAGCGTGGAGGGATGAAGTAGCTGATGATTCAATTCCTGTCTGGGCTACGTAGGAAATGTCCGATTGGCCTGAACCCGCAAGCTCATTAAATATATATTGCCTTTTATCGGCGAACATGAAATTAATGATGCTATATTAGCGATTACCGTTTCGTACTCTCTTCTGTAATACCACAAACAGTCTAAATAAATGGTTTTCCTCAAAACCTTAATTTCGGCAGGATGCTGAATTGTGAACGAAAAGGAACATTATTGCTAGTTATAGTCAAGAGTGTTTCACCAGGTAAGTTCAATTCAGCTAGCAAATGCAAGAAGCTTTAGGTTTTGTTGATGTTTCTAAGATTCCGGTCGTAAAGAAGCTCTATTTTTACGTGATAAAACTAATGCATAAATTCAAAAAATATCTTATTTGACCTGACATTTTTCATTGACTGATTTCAGATATATCATTAACAAAATAACGGAAGCTTCCTTAAAAACGTAAATTTTCATATTCTTACGAGAAGCGACGCTGCTCAGGAAACTGTATAATTCCATAGGTGACGTTTGCCATCCCTGTCTATCACCCGTTCAAGCATGGCTTTTGCATATTTAACTAAACTGTATATGAAACCATAGATTATATAACAGCAGCGTTTGCTCAAGCTTCTCGCTAGACTGCAAGGACTATGTCCAAACTCAATGAATTTCGAGAAGTTACTTATTTAATACAGAAGCCGCTCGGTTATGCAGTACCTCCTATCAAAATCGAAACCAGAATAACCAATTGCACAAAGATCTATCATTTAGACTAGAGAACAGAAGCCTACAAACTGCACCTATCAATTTTGCAGCGTCTACAGGATTTGTTAGGTCCAGGACTAGCGTATCGTAAATGAAATTAACATACATATAATCATTTTGAAGCGGAGATATTTTCGAAAATTAGCAGTGCTGCTAGTTATCGCCCTGTTGCAAATAAATGCCGCGGAAATTGAATATTTTGTTGCGCCCTTCGATATATGCGAAAAGTACTGGTTTTTTTAATTTTTTTGCACATTTGCCCCGGCAGTTTGTCGACAGTCATAAACTTATCCTATCTCTATCGATGGTTTTTCGAAGTAATTCCCTAGCAGAATATGCTCGTTTACCAGTTGCGATTTTTAGGGCGTGAGTGGTGTCGTAGTCACACGGACTTAGATCGGGAGAATAAGCGCATTAAAGCCAACGTTATATATTCCTTTGCTCAAAAAGTAATTAGAACATGACGATGGGGTCTGGCATTGTTATCAAGTAGTCGGGCTGCGAGCTTTCGATTTTCTATGCCAACAATGTGTGAGGAAGTAGATGTAGCGAGCCCAGTTTCAGTGTAGCAAAAGTTACGGCCGACCTATGATGGTTGATAGGAACTATCATCATCTTACGTCCGAACATATTTTTCAGTTTCCGTATTTTCAATAGTTGACCTTTAATTCTGTAATACGTTACCTGTAAAATGCCAGTTTTTCCCAAAAAAGCTCTTAAACTGCTTTTATGAAAGGGTCGTAACATTTAGTCTTCTCTTCGCTGATCTCTAACACTTAAATTTATGTTCTTAAAACGTCTGCACCATTCACGTGCTGCGCTTTCATTGAAAGCCTTCTTCTCTAATATTTTACCCAATCTCCGGCGATTTTCGTAGTGCTGTGGCCTTGAAAAAGCAAAAACTTAGCCACTGAACGTTGATTATCGGACCTAAAATATATATTTTTTTGCTGAACCCATTTTCCTGGAGTGAAGTCGGGCGGCTGTTGCTCGCAACCTTCTAGATGACTGGAATATTTATCGGCGGAATTTCGTGTGCTAGCTCGTAAGTCAAAAGTTATTCAATTTCAAAATCCACCGGATCTGCCTACGGTGACATAGTAGTGAAGCTGGTAACCATTTGGCTTATAAATGATATTCATGAATAATGTATATCAGGTTTATTTTAAGGTCTGTTTAATAAAGTAAATACCAACCTTCTATGGCAAACGGCATATTCCGTCAATTTACTATTTTATTACTATGCTTTAATAATTACAGTTATAATAAACCAGATAGGACTTGAACAGATCCGATGACGAAGTAGTGCGCTTACACAGGACCAACTCTCCAATGCAACAACCTTAATTACCTAAATGAGCACATACGGTACTTTCAATAATAACCTTAATAATAATAATAATAATAATAACCTTAATAATAATGACCTTACATGCGCCAATGAATTGGACCTGGTCTCTTCGATCCTACCGCTTTACTAATTTATGTAGTACGGCCGCAGTCGCTGGAAGCGACGCATCAGTAGGATGGAGAGAGGCGGAGCGGGGGGCTGAAAAAGAACATACAAGGGAGATGTTACCCAAAGTTTCTCCCAAGCGCGCGTTCAAGCCCTGGCACCGTATTTAATCGTTTGCGAGCAAAAGAAGCTTCTTCGTATATAATAATCATCGTCGAAACACACGACAAGTCTAGGAAACGAAGCATGCACTTGATTGATAAATGAAGTCTGCTTGGTATTTCGACGTGAAGAAGGAGATCCTCGGTGGATTAGATGTTTCCAGGAGTGATGATTATTTGAACACCCTCAATACTCAAGTTATATAAAAGCTATCCTTGGACGGAATTTGCTACTAAAGAACAACGCGAACTGTGGAGTAGCAAACTAAGTAGGTCCCAGGAAAAATTGCGTCGAAAGTGCTTTATCGGTCCGAGACGGCACCTCCCGACTGTACAGGCAGTCCTCGTAGACAATCACCTCGTCAAGTGTCGAGGGTGCCCCGCCTTCGGGAACTCTGCGGTGAAACACACAAGATCGTAGGGCATCCATCTTTATCTCTGCTAGAGCATCAGGGCGATTTAGAAGAGAGTCTGGCATCTTGCGCTGCACTAGGCTAAGTTACTCGTGGTGCTAAGTTATTCTCCATGTATCAATGTCCTCTAATGTGGCGTAGGCACAGCCAATCTGGCGGAATATAGCAGGATAGATTAAGGTCCAGAAAAACTTTGCGGTAACACTGCTTCATTGGTTATTCGGCTGTTCGACGTGCGACCCTATCGAATAAGTCCACTGCTCAGTCTCACATAAACAGAAAGCAATGCTGGTCGAAATTGAGGGCGGTGATATTAGGAGAGTGCTTCGAGTCTAATAAAGCCATTATCGGGTCCTGGTGCCGAAGCTGTTAGCCAGGTGCGAGGTCTAGTTATCATAGGGGAAGCACGGCGATGCGGCTACATGTCGACGCAGAGATTGATCATGCTATGCGGCCTACGTGGGTGGCGTGGTATTCCTGACATTGCTAAGGGTGCGGCACATGCTAGTTAATGAGAGCGTCCGGCTTACGGTAAGCGATCACCGGTGGCAGATCGTTCAGCATGTATATCAAAGAACAAACTATAGGACCTGAAACAAATGTCAGAGAAAAATTTCTGTTAAAATCGTATTTGTATATTAGATCTAATTCTTATGTATGAACTCAAGTGTATGGGATGGTCACAGGGTGGAATTAAGCACGGTTACGTTTCAAGAAATACACTGAATTGATTAATTCAATTGATACAATTAATACACTAAGGATCACTATCTATATGTATGTTAGAAATATCCGTGTATTAATTGATATCGAGTCGACAGCTTACCTATTGCAGACTTCTTCAAACGTTATTGTATATTGTATACAACTAGATTTGTTAGTTGTTATTTTAATTACAAAATGTACAGGGACGTCAGCTACATAGCGAATGTATACATGCATATAAATGAAAACAGCATAGAAAGCCCTAAATATAATCCATCAGGTGTTCCTAACCGCTCTTTGATTCAACATTTGTTCGAACTATTCTATTCGGGATATTCTATCTACATGCGACAGGACTTCCGATAGTACAAATGTCAAATTGACTTCTTCCTCCGTTCATACAATCATGTAGAACACCACAACATTTATTGGTTCTACGGATGACGAATGTTGCTTCAGATGAGCTTTGTCCGGTAAGACACTGGTACTTTATAGCATACTGCCTCTATTCGGATGTCCAAAGCCCCATACCGCCAACTTTTAGCACTGCATCCTTGACTTGTTGTCATTTTTCTCTATTTCTCCACTCGCCTAGCAGAGGTCTGGACTCGCAGAACATGCGCGTCTTCAGGACATTACTTCAGATGTGTCCGCTTAGAGCCGCTTTTCCGCAATTCGACCCATAAAATGTACTAGTCAGAAAAATGTGCTGGGTGGGATACGGAGTACGACGATCCTCGGATCAGAGTGCTCCAAACACTTCCCTCATTCCGTCTATTCACGTAGATCCAACCCAAGATTGGAGCCCGCAAGAATTCAAATTTCAAGCAACCCACTTCCCTTTGTGGAACGCTTTGTGACACTAGTCTCGTTCTACCCGTGACTCGGTCATATTTCAGTCTTAGCACAAGACTAAACCGCTGTACCAGCTGCGTCAACTCGGCAGTGAGAGCGTTGATCCATACACGATCTAGCCAGGAATGTCTGCCATTGGCAGAGCTGCTGAGGCTAGTATTCGACTGGGGCGAAGCGATCACGGATCGCACAAATTTGAACACACGCAGAAAGCGTTTAGAGACGTTTTACGTCTCACTTTCTCCTTTTCAGAGAGACTCTAGCATCCTTCAACGTCGTATTTTCAATCGGAATACGACGTTATCGTGAACGAAGTCGAAACAGATAGCCTGCGACTGTCCGTGTGGCCGTGACGGCCACCAAGGACCCTTTATGGCGCACAACTTAAACGATAAATATTCAAGAATTTTCCGATGAGACAGACCGAGCAATTTGGCCAAAAGCATTCACTTGCGCGTAACGTGCTGCGTTGATCTAGTGAAGTCGGCCAAGAAAACTTTTCAGGGAGAGGAGGGTTTACGATAATGTCAGCTGAAAGCTGTGCACCGGTTGTGGAGCATATACTACACCCTAACAACTTTTTGCATGGCAGAGAACTCGTTGTAATATATATGAGGCGTGGATTGGGGAAATCATTGGGGAATGTTCCTGTGGCAATCAGTTGTATAAAGAACCACTGCTGGATGGGAATGCGTCGCGCCGCAGCAGAGAACGTAAACCTTCGAATATGTTATTGCTTGATGGAAACTAACTCACTAATATAAAACCTCCCTGAGGTCCACCACTGTCCCGTGTGGCTATAACTATTTGGCTATATTAAGGCTATTGTTCTGTAAGTTTGAAAATTAGTCCCGTTACGTTCAGCTGGCGAAAGTAGGTAGGGCTATGTCCACGACAGCTATTCGGCTTTGCAGGCACGTCTTCGTTTTTTCTTTGTCCATGCCTTTTCTCTATGACCTGCATCTATGTACCTAATAGTACATTAAGTAGTAAGCTACCTAAGCAGTTGCCTTCTCCGTAATATGCTCTTCTTTTAATTAATCAAAGTGGTTAGTTGACTTACCCTAGAACAGATAGCCCATCAAGTAAGGAGACAAGTTGAGCTGAACTTGATTGTGATCGTGGATGCATTAAAAGCATCCTGCGCATGGTGGCAGGTGGTGAAATCAACTGCTATTAAAGGTATGCGTAGATATAAAAGGCTTTGGAAACTGAAACTTTCTTGTATTGTTGTAGGATCAGTGTGAACGAGACTTCCACTAAAGTTAAAACTAAATTCAAACTAGACAAAAATACTCTAGCTAAACTAGAGTAGAAAGGAAGCATTTAAAAAGGCAACAAACAGAAAAGAAAAAATCAAGGGAAGTGCATGACGTAAAATTTGAGACAATTCATTGCAAAATCAGAAGCATAATTGGAACTAGCTTCTCTCTAAAACCCTTTCAAGTATCTCTTTATACACATCCTCCACTTACATTCCTAACAAACTTGTAACGAGGTCGCGAATGTGTCGTTGCAAGAAAACTTACTTATCATAGTTTGTTCTTAATAAGGCTCGGGGTCGTAAACCGTCAATAACATGCAAAGCAACTTCAGTATGGTTATTAGCTGTTTACGTTTTGCCACTTGCGCACTGATTTGGCCATCTATCGAAATCGAGTACTCACAAATGAAATGATTTTCCTTTAGATTATCCCCTCTTATAAACAGGCCACACATACGGGATCAGGTCGTCCCATAATCGACTTTAAGCACCCATATAATGCTGGAATCTCGATCATTTAGGCTCAAGATGATCAATCTCTCTACCTTGTAAACCAATTATTTCTGTTCCTGTCGGTATTCTACATACAAACTTCTCTACCATTCGCTTCCCCTGTATTTCTAAATGCTACTCTTGAAAGCCAAACGTCTCAGAGATAGGCTAATTTTGCACCCTACCTTGTTCGCGAGTTTCATGGGATTTGGCAAGATGACCTCATCACAACATCGTCATTTATCACTTTGTTCTTCTTTTTCCTTTTTTCGTCGACTCTATAATCGTCACAGTGATATCTGGGTACCTATATCGATAACGGCTTAGCGGTGGCCTAATCGTGGAAAACGTTCATGCGTTATAGAAAATGATCGCCTTGTCTGACACATGCGTGAACCATGGCTGACGGAATCTGTCGGTTCAGAATAGACCCGCAGCACAGCGCTTACTACTGTCTTGTCTTCCTTCTTCATGACTATGGCTTAGGTAACCACCCCCGCCAAGTTCACCACGGCACAGCGCAGCATGATCATCGTTGCGCCTCTTGTTTCCTTTAGCTAGGTCTGCCACTGTCGGCGTTTACTTCCTTGTCCAACAAGAAATGAGGTATTTCTCAACCTATTTTCAGCTCGGGCCGAGTTGAGTAGCTCGGTTCGGTGCCTTGTTAGTTATTGAAGAGAGAAGACGACGTTCGAGAAAGCGCTATGAAAGAACTAGTTTGCAGTTGTCTGTGGTGGGTCACGGACGGCTCGCCATAGCGCCAACTTCACGCCAGCCGACTTCTCCAAGTTGGGAGAAAAAGAGGAAACGTGCTAGTAGTGAGGATCTTACAGTCCGCTTTAAAGAGAAAAGTGTAAATTACAGGAGCGACATCGTTACCGTATCGCTTCGTAGTGCTTCAACTACCGGACGGGAGTAGGCGGATGCAGCGGGCTCGTGAATTTTCTTAAAGCCTGAAGTCGAGAAAGGGGTTTTCCTGTGCACGAGCGGTCGGCCGCTCCGCGCCGGACTCAGACCCTCGACACTTTTCGCGCCCACGGTGCATCGTGTGACACCACCCGTTTATTTCATACTATGTTGTGATGATCGGTGGGTGAAGAAAATAACTGCCTTGGTACAGCCTAAGTTCCAGGAACTCCGAAAGGTCAGCACCGGTCCGGACCAATGAGCTTCTCAACGATCACTCTTGTGGCACAAATAGCGACTCATGTCACGGCGATGTTAGAATGAATTATTTTCATATAGGCCATTTTTAGGTATCTGAGTATACTGTATATTTCTGTTGTCTAGTAGTTTTCTTTTGGCCGAGTCTTTCAGTCTATATATGAAAGGTCTGACAACGCATTGACGTTGAGTGCAACGTTTCTTGAGAGACTCATGCTGGCTTAGCTTGATTGATATCAGCATGATATTAATTAATAGCCTAGTTCTATAATAAATATCACAGATTTCGAGAACAGTCTTGTTCCGGCGAACTATGCTACGTGTGCTAGTGCTTAAACATTTTAAGGATACGTCAGGCAGCCCAGGTTCGAAACCGGGTTTGTTTCATGCTGGGAACCAGCGATCTGAAGCAACTGGTCAACGGCAGCAGAAAATTCGATTCATTTATTGGTTATTATGATACGCTTCGAAATAGGACATGGCATTTTTACAAACTAAGTATTCTGCTGATAGATAGTGCTTTCACATCTATTTATTTATTTTTTCCATAGAAATATGGAATATTATGACGCCAATAAAAAGATACCTTTGTTGTAAGATTTTGTAAACATTGGAGAAAAACTTTAACCGAATTCTGGTGAAGTTGTACCGAAGTCATTTCCTCGTTACCGCAAGAGTTACGGCTTATCATTTTTAAAATATCATTACACCATAGTGCTAACAATGAATTCACAATAGTAAGACTTCTGGTGAACTCTGTCTGGCTTGAGCAGTTCCTGGAATAGCAAACCGTTACGCATTGTATCGTTTGAAAATGGATTCCATCCCTCTCATAAACAATCTCGATGTCTTGGCCTCCATTTTATTGAGCTATAAAGCCCTAGGCAGGGCGGCCGTCTGTTTTTATTAATGCTAATGCAATTATTATTATTACCGACTACGCGAGCTATTCATACTCATATTAACGGAACTTAATGCTAAACCTGACTCTTATCGAATTGTTCGGCTCAATTATATTTTTGTCTCTATTGCGTCCTGAGAAATTATGCCTTACCGATCACGAATCTTTTACAGGGGGCTATACTACCCAGCACAAGGATTAGGCAAGGAAGTTCCCTAAGACGGAAAACGGTCCTAGAAAAGAACGAATGAGCGCATTTTCTATAGTCTACCATTGAGAAACAGATTTTCCAATTCATACATACACGCACACACACACATATACAATACATTTCTGATTCCATACGGAGGAAAGGTACATATTTCAGCATATCTTACTCACATTTATTCATCCCGTTGGATAGGTGCATCCAATACAGTACAAAAGAAAAACATTAATCCTGTTCTTTTCATTTAGCTTCATTTTTCTTTCTTTATATAGAGCTTTATATATTGTTTATGTATTCATATTGTATTTTTAAGGGCTGTGTATAAGCTGCTTTCGTGGTATTTTTTTAATTCATCATTTGACTTGAAATTAAATTTTCGACTTCGAATTACTATTCTGATTAAAAATAAATTACGCAGGTTATTTTTCACTATAGGTTTTTGCCCAAAACACGCTGTTTTTTCGTTAAAAAAAAGACGGTGTAATTGTCTTCGACTTTTCAAGATAACCCGATAATTTAGAAAAAAAAAAAAAACGTGTCAAATAGTACATTATTTCTACAAGAGAGAAACTGATGCTTTTAGCGATTGGTTCAGCTAGTCCTTGATACTGTAGTAGGCTTTGGTTATGGTTTTTTCTGTAACATGATGAAAAGCATGGCTCCTTTCATTGGGACCCGCCTGTTAGGTCGATGCATAGCGAATCTTTCTGTCGGTATTTAGCCGATCAAGTTCCCCATTCATTCGACTACCCTTATTCTTTACTAGTATTGCTTTATTTCTCGAGTATCTATCTTCGGAAACTGTTTTTAATTCGGTCACGGGTTGATTGCTAAAAGTCGCGTAGCTTTTGTTTACAATTCGTAAAACTTTCGGTAGCGACAAAGGCGAGGTAGCATTGCGGTGGAATTATGGTTCGTAAAGGTGCCACACTTATTGATTTCGGACTGGCCTGTTGAGCTGTTGTTTTACAAATCAATCGCTGGATACGTGAAATTCGATATAATACAAGACAAACGTTTTCATCCAGTACGATTAATATTTTCAACCTGAACAATTACTTACCAAACTTTCGAAGACCCCGGCCGGCTCCAGTGAAGGTTTCAATGTGGTCTATTTTGGGCTCGGGTACGTACTACGTACGATTGTCGTTGATGTTGTCAGAACGAGCGAACCAAGTGAAGTCTGTGAAAACCCCGGCCATGTACATGGTTATGATAGAACAAGAGATAACCCAGATGGAGACTCCAGGTAGCACTGATGACAAATGCATCACGCTATAGCCAATATATTGCTAAATTCACCATTACAACGGGTAATAGCGGTCGTGCAAACAGTACACTTGCATGTGACGGCCCAATCATTGAAACATTTGTGGGTGATGCTCAGGCCCAGGGCATCGAACCTGAGGAGTGCAGGTTCTCCGAAGCCCCTGCATTTTCAACGACGGCGGTTGGACTTATCTTTGTTTTGCATCGTGTTGTCGAAACTATTTACAGCCATTGCAAGTAATGCTACCCCGGGGAGTTATCGAGTAGGAGAATATTGGCGACATATTAGTACCAGTAGTGCTTTATGTAACAATGGAAGAAGGGGGGGGGGGGTGTCGACATCATCAAATGTGAGGAGTCACTTATCTTTGATTCTAAGCGCTAAGTCGGCTAACTGGCACCCTGTGTCAATATTAGAGCCGGTGAAGTGATGGAAGAAACGTGTGATTTTTTTTTTGATTGACGAAGTGTTTTCGTTATGATCGGCATGGCTTATCCTTTGATGCTTGATTGTTACGTACTCCTTAGCGAATGAAGTCGATATTTCGAAAGGAACGCACTCCTTAGATGTTGTGATATCAATTTTACCAATAAAATTACGTTTAATAATTTACCTTTTCACACATAATTTATTCTTTTCGCGATACCCGTAGCGCAACAGTTTACGATGATGTGGGATCCTAGGAACTTACTTCTGGAAATCGTTTGCGTAAAATCATAGCGTTTTCTACCACTCTCGAAAGTTCCACGATGAGTCACTGAAATGTTTGCGACACTAACACGATCACCTAAATTTCCGTCAATATAAACCCATTGATCGCGGAGCGTCATACGGCGCGACCCTACCGTCATTGTTGCTAACAGTGTGGCCTCGTTGCTAGACGCTGTAAAAGCTGTCATCATCTCCGTAGGTTCAAATTTTTCGACTTTGAAGGCGGCAATGTGCTTCTTGCATTTGTAGTCCTTTTTTTGTTTGGACTTACCTTCCCTTGACATCATAACCACTGATGTAACGTTCATGCCATCGTTTCCTTCTTTGCACATAATTATTCACAAGATCGACGAAGTATCCATTTGAATGCCAGCAGCAGACGTAATGTCCACTGCGTTATAATATGGGGTAATCCTGCATAGCAATTACAGCAATATAATGAGTGCTGACGGAGTTCTTATTGGCAAAAGTTTGTAGCGTCTGCTTGATAATATGAGATTCCGTTTGATTTTCGTAGAACGTGCACCCTGTGGACCGCGTCAATCACGCCGGCGGACAGTAACGTAAAAAATAAAGTCTAGTGTATTGCATAGCATGCGGGTTTGTTTGAGCTGTCGAGCACGTCAGCCATCAAAGAAACAATAGTGGAAATTTATACAGTCGATGAGGCATTCGATGAGGAAATGCGAGTGCGATAAGGCGAGAGCAATCGATTCCGATTTGCTCAAAATTGACAGTGACACTAGCTCTCAGTAGTAGGTACGTACATGCTTCCCTAAGCGTACGCGTAATCGTTATATATATATATATATATATATATATATATATAGATGTATATTCAACTGGGTTCAAAAAATCAGTGGAAAACATTATTCGATAAAAAAAATCTTATTAACCATGGGGAGCATTCCAGGCTGATCACGTGGTCCTTCAAACTGCTCAATTATACATCTTCTTTTATTTGCTTTCGCTACAAACGAGGCATTGTAATCATTAGATACCCCTGGGGAAGTACCCTTTTTTATTGGAAAACATGATTGGTGGTGTCCTTTTGTGGGCAGCGGAAGTAGCGCAAGGCCTATTCGCATTAGAAGTGTTATCGAGACATAGGTCGACGCGAGCAACTCAATATTCAGAATTTATTGGCCAACCCATTCCTCGTATCATTCGGGAAATGGTACTTGAGCAGGTTCTGAACAAGCGTTTGTCATGGGAAATTGATGTTTGTTTCCGTTGCTCACTTGAATATATGTGCCTTTCTTAACTGGTATTCATAAATGTAAACTAGGTAACGACGCGGATAGCTACAAAACATATACTAAACTAAGTCTACCCTCATTTTTTTACTTAGCAATGCCGACTTTTCATCAGCAAATGACAAAGAACAGAATAGTAGATTAGAAAACGCTATGAAAATATGGTTTCTGACCTCTCTGACCCGCAGACCTTAACGACAACGTATAACCTATTAGAAATGTCTCCAGAAATGATTTGTCCAACTGTTAGGCATTAGATCAGACATGCAACTGACTTGTTAATCTATAGACTATTACAGATTCCGAAATAGTGTTTACTATTGACACAATGGGCCCGTCATGGATTCTGGAAGTTTGACAAAACGAAGTCTTTTTAGGTGGTTATTCTTTCTTCTATTGAACACTCTTAGCCATTCCCGTGGCGAAATTTTGCCATCGTGTAGTTAGTTCTAATGTCGAGTAATCGATAGATCAGCCAGACAAACGATACGGTGAACGTCTGTGCGTATTTGCCGTCGCATATATATTGGCCCAGTAATTGGTGACGACTTCTCTACCCTAGATTAATGGTCATGTTACTAGAGCTAGTGAGAGATAGTAGCCGGTCAAACAGTTTCTCCAGAGGTAATTAACCTGTTGCAGCATCTCTGTCGTATGTAACGATCCGTACAAGAGACAGGTGAGATCACTCCCACGCAAAACAAAGCATGAGATTACGCGGGTATCCTAGAGCGGAGAACGGCCATTTTTTTGGCGTGTCTGAGACCCAGATAAGTTTCAGATGAGACGTCAAAATGCGTGAAATAGTCGCATTTCTAGCATTTTAAAGGGGCACTTGGATAATTGTTTCCAGCTACAACCAAGACTTGCGCAATCCACGAAGTGCGCATTAATAGCTAGCTATTCTTGGGTCACGGATATGGGTATCATGATACATTTACCGCCTGGATTGGCAGCATCGCTACAGCCGCCCCTACAGAGAAACAAACAAGGGAAACAAGGTGAAATCGACGCTCTAGGCTATAGCTTGATACTGTAATAAGAGTGAATCGTATCTTTCAACTTCTCAGCAAATGTTCTTTAACTTGTGAGAAACGTGGCAGCTCAGATGTCATATAGGCACTGTTTGGGAAGACCATTGGTAATGCAATGTCGGCGCGGATGGGCGGCACTGTAACGATGGGTTGCGAACTGACCTGCCTTGGGCGCGTATATGAATCTGGATAGGCCTTGGCGCTCAGTCCGTTAAACTTGGAGGATCTGACACAAAAAAACACCATGGCTTATACCATTTAAGGCGGCAACTGCACTGACTTCAGAGGCCCAATGAATGGGTTGAAAAGAGGTTTGTTGTGGTCACTGCCTTCACTACAAAGATATACCGCGTGACTCTTGCAGGACGCCCCTAAGGCGAATACGTGGTGGGAATCGCTGGATGAAATGCAGGTGGCCATTTCCGCTCAGAACATAGCGCAATGGCCTGCGTCACTGCAGCAGTTTCCCCATTGTCTACGCCAGGCGCGTTTTCTTTAGCGTCATTTTCCGTCGCACCAAACAATGCCAGCTATGAACCAATCTCCAAAACACGGGAAAACTCCACGATCATAGTTTTCCTGTGTTCACCTACCCACGACTCCTCTGCGACCTTCCAACTACTCGAAAGATATACGTGAGCTCCCGTACATCGTCAGAGAATACGCCACTAGCAGGTTCGTAGATGGAGTACTGTCCTTTTCGCCTACCCGCTATTTCCGTCTATGCCTCGACTGTTGAGGCTTTAGACCCATCCCGACTCGTCGTAGAGGAAAAAGGGTCGAGTTGATCCGCACGAAGCAGGCCCGAATCGCGGTTTCGGGTGCGCAAGTAGTCTGGTATTATTACATGAGCTGAACCAGCCATGGCAGCGCAAAACGTGGTTGCTCTAGGAAGATAGGCATCATATAGCTACGAAAAGCGGTAACAACTCACGGGATCAGAGCCAAGACGTCGTCAAGGGGGATTTTAGCCTTAGTCTGTCCGACAAGTGGGGAGAAAT